>NW_028292320.1:0-75850 GCF_963383615.2 Lipophrys pholis
TTACTTTAGGGTCTTTGTCACTGAGTGCTCTAAGAAGCTTTTCTGTACCGTCTACAAAGTTGATGTTCTTTAACCTGGAAATGGCTTGTAAAGCTGCCCTCCGAACTTCTGGCTGCTCATTGTTTAATTCAGGCAAGATTCCCTTCAAAATTAGGTTCTGGTTGGCTTGTTCAGGTTCCACTCTGGAATCGATGACTTTGAGCATGGTGAACCAGTCAGTGAAGCCATCAGTGAAGGGATCAGTGCAGATGGGTTTGACGTGAGTGAAATCAGCATGCAGCTAGGTGAGCATGCGATGGAGAGCAGCCAAGAAGTCAGTGAAGTCAAGAGTGAGACAATTATCTTGCTCATGATATTGAAGGAGTTCTCCAGGAAAGGGGTTGATGGTCCTCTATTCACCTTGATGTTCATGTCGCTTTATTAATTTGGGTTGCTCCCGAATGCCTCCAGGATCATAATCTTGTCTTTATGAGAGGCTAATGTAATTTCTTTCAGCAAGGTCCGTATTCCCGTCTCTCCACAACCTGCCAGCAGTCTTGAAAGCGCAACTCCTTAGGGGTGGTTGTGTACAGACATACCTAGCTGCTAGGTAAAGGGGAGAACTGCACTGGGATGGAGTCTGCTCAAAATATTGATCGCATTCCTTCTCACTCGTGGCTACTTGGAAATTGCTTGAGGGACCAGTAGGGGACTGATGGTTCTCTGCTGGACAAGTCTAGTTTGGCACAATCTTTGTAAAATGGTACACCCTAAGCTTGAGTAGTCCTTACTGGCCAGATCGACGAGTGTGAAGATACCTGGGTAGTCCATGTTGACGACTGCCAAAAAGGCCTTCTTTTGCAACAGAGGTTCTTCTTCATCTAACAACAGCTGTGCAGCTTCTGCCAAGAGCTCCTCAGCAGCACTACCAAGGACTGCCAAGATCTACAGGACGCATAATCCCTTGACTCCCTTGCCAATTGAAGGAGCCACTCTCCTGGCGATGGTCTTGAGGTCCTCAACGTCCAAAGATGGTTTGAAGTGGTAGAGTATCTAGAAAAGATAGATAAGAGGGCCAATGCCAGCTTACCCATCACCTGCAGACTCGATTATTTCCAGAGTCTACTCAATCCGCTCAGGGTAGCCCATTTCCGTCCAGCCCTCTGTCTCCTCCATAAACTGGCTGTAGTGTCCCTGCAGATGTTCAGCAATCGCCTACTCAATCCCTTGTTCTTACTCCTATTCTTGTTCTTGATCTTCCTGGATCTTCTCCTTTGAGTAGGTCTAGCTACTCCCACCCTCTTACTGACTGCAGTCTTGTTCGTGGACAGGTGGTTCGAAGAAAGTCGGGCGCCTTCGATCGAGCTGAGGGGATGTGTCGGGTTGAATGCTGCTCTGGTTAGTTTCTTAGTCGATGGGAGCAGGCTTGGTAGATGAGGCAAGCGGGAAGTCTGTCCTACTCAAATCCAAGAACTCTTCCTGCAGGCGATTGAGATTGCAGGCGATAAGATCGACAGGGTCGTCTACGTGCTAAAGACCAGAGTTGAGTTACCCCTTAACAACTGGTGCGGGAGTCCTCGCAAACATAATTTCAGTTAAGTTTAAATTCAAACCTTTGATATGCGCTGATTCAAGGCTATAATTTCTTCTGGGGGTAACACTTCACGAAGCTGCTCCAGTCTGTTCTTTATGGTTTATAATAGGTGCGGTTAGGGTATGCCAGGAATCCTGCCTTCACAGATGAGCTCGTATTAGGCCATGTCTTCCAGTAGTTCTCTGCGGTCTGCACACCTGAGTCCGAGTTGTAGTTCAATGCGGTTAACCATTACTACAGACATTGTTTCTAGCTTGCTGATTTCTTTTATGAGTAATTCTAGACAAGGAGACGATGTGCCCCTGTGCTTAAAAGGAGGCCTGCAAAGGAATGTGTTTTATCGAAGCCTCGTCAAAAGACTCATCAGAGCTGCTTAGTCCCCCACTGACTCCTGCTCGAGCTTAACGAGCTACTGCATCTCATACTGTACGAAATCCAACTGCTCAGCTATCAAGAGAGAATCCTTTTTGTTGTCGATCACTGGTTCTAGTAAAGGACAGATGACAATTGGCACATTTCGAGGGGATAGGCATTGCTTAATGCGAGTGGGGCTGTGCTGCTACCTGTGGATGCCATCGTGAGCGGATAGGTCAATGGGGGTGAAACCTGAGCTGAGGGGTAGAGAGAAGCTCTTGCGATTATGGATTTTGTCAGGAGTGTGGTCAGTAGTAGGAGGCTATCTGGCACGATGCATCAGTTAATGATGAATGACTAGTAATAGTGTTGATAATGAGTGTATTGTTGATCGTGTCTACCGACAAAATTATTACTCAACTTACATCTGAGTATTTCCCATTAGACAAGGCTCTTTCTCTTGCGTTTTAGCTAATCAATGCTCCTTTCGATCTGAACTCAAGGAGTCTCCCGTAAGCATTAGTGATGGGATAGAGTAAAAAAAGTATATTCCCATCCTAAAGGCAAATATCAATTCATGGGTGAGTACTATAAAGTCTAAAAAATATCTATGTCAGTTATATATATTTTAAGACAGAAGGAGAAGCTGTACATGATAACTTACATTGGGCTATAAAAGAAGATCATCTCATTTAATAAGCAAACTTATGAATTCACTCACCGACAATGATCACTTTAATTCATCGAATGTGAGTCTTCCTCGTCAAAATAGAGGAGATAGAAGGCTCGGTGGAAAGGAAGATAGCAATGCTGAAGCAATAAAACGTGTCATGAAAGATTTACTTTGGCTACTATGTGAATCGTAGTTGTATGTACTTTTTTAGATGATTCCTGACAATAAGTGCAATTGATATTATTCTTCGGATGTAGTATTTCTCTATCTAAATGGGTAGGCCACTTTGACTATATCGTTATAAGGTGAAGTTGCAGTATTACCAATTTCCATCCCAGAGAAGAGCTGACCCAAGGTTATTCTGAACATCACTATTTCAGATGCTTGAACTAAAGACAGATAACTTCAAATAAACCATCATCCTAGCCCAACCAAAACCATCAATCAAGAAAAACTATGTTCAGACAATGCTTGGTATTGGTAGAAATAGAAATAGTAGGCAAGGCTGAACCCCTTGATGGTAGCCTTCAATTCTGCTCGCTGCCTAATAAAATCTGCATTGATTTCTCAGCATCTGTCATGGCTAAGTTGATCCAGTCCTGTCTTGGTGGTTCTAATGTGGCTGGACTACTCATTGCTGTCTCACAGATAACATCTGAGTCCTGTGTGATGGAAGATTACGCACGCATTCTTCTTTGGTAGTCTATCGTTTATACATTGGTAAAATAACTTCAATAAGTCTTCAAATTTGAATGACGGAGGAGGAAAGAATCTGTTCTTACCTAGAACCCTTCCTGTCCGAACACAGACCCAGGAAGTCCATCCCCGCTGACCCCTCGACTTCTGCAAACTCATGCTCCAGCACACTAACAAACTTGACCTCCAGTTCAAACAGTTAGCCGAACAAACAGCATCCTCCCTTCGTACATCACCACACAAAGGACACAATCTACATTTCGAACTGTCCCAAGCTGAGGAGAAAATACACTTCATGTAGGAAGAAATGACTAAACTGATTGTACAAAATACTCTCAACCAAATTAAGGACACAGTGGCCGATTAGGCCAGATAGCTGGCTCATCTACGGACTGAGAACGATTTACTGACTTCCAAACTGAGAGAGCACAGCCTGTACGACCGAAGGAAGCATCAGCTAGCCAACACCAAGCAAAGCCTGTCCTCTCAGGGAAGTGGCAGTCTCGCTGTCAATAGTCTCAGCTCTTCCATCAATCAGTAGGATGACGAAGATCGAAGACGTAGCGAGCATTCCTTCCATCGTTAAATTCGCACCCTCATGGCAGTCCGAAGCATCAACCATCGCAGAATCAGAAACTGGGAGCACTAGTTCCAGTAAAGGGCTGGCAGACAGCCCAGAGAGGAGGAACGCGAAGAGATAAGGGACTACCTAGTGCTGCAAGAATTGTACAAATCTGCCATCAGTGTGTTGCAACGATTGCACCCTCAAACAATTAAAGAATGCAACACCGGCCTTATCAGGGCTGCGGACTCCAAAAAGCAACTATACGAGTCAGCCGGAAAGGAAAACAAGACGGACCGGTCCTAGCTTGAAACAAGCAAAAGGAAAGCATAAGACTAGTGCATTCCCATGATTGCCAAGAGCAGAGTAAAAGGAGAGCTTGGGTTGTTGCAGTATGAGTTAAGTAAGGCCCGATCGGAGCGATTGCACATGGATGAGGAGTTGGGCATGCTCAAGCAAGAGAGAGTGTAGCTAGTGCAGATGCTGAGCCTCTAGCAGAATTAAAGGAAAAAGCTAGCCAGACATTTGCAATAACTGCGGGGACAAGTAAAGACCATCTGCTGCATCAATCTCTAGGCTGATCACCCAGTTGTTCAGAGGGAGGATGCTGAAACAGTGCGTGTGGAGACAAGCACTTTGACAAGGAGGTTTTAAGTGGATTCGTGCTTTGATGGGCTAGCCAGGCAGGAGGACATCAGTGAGAGTTTGGAAGGGCTATCCTAGACAGTCATAGCAGGACAGAACACCAGCTTGATAAGCATAGGGCATGAAAGAGAGTCCTGCTTATTACAGGGTCTATTCGAAGTGACAGGAAAGATCGTGGAGGATATTTTTGATCGTCTGACTATGCAGAAGAATAGCCCCAGTGTCGAAGTCAGTGTCTTCACTCTTAAGGATGAGAATCTGTGTGACCTGCTGAGAGATCGCAAGGATAGAATAGAAGTCAAGTAAGAACAAGGGAATGTCTGTCTCCCTATTTCAGCCGTCCATCCTATATCTAGGAGTAGCTAGTTTAACGCAATGTGTGAAGTTGCTTTCACCAAGTGCAGGGATTGTCATAGTCACAGATTTGTTCTGTTGAGGGTGAGGTTCACTAGGGGAGACAGCATCCTTACTAGCAGAATCACTTTCGCAGAAATTAATCTTAGCCTGCATGACACCAGCACTGCATCATTCCTGCACTTCGTTTCTTCACTGGAATGTGCTCCCAAGACTCCATCATGGGCTAACAGCACTATTGTCACCTTACTCAAGGATTCGATTGGAGGGAGGGCTAAGACAGTAGTGCTTGCCAATCTATCGAGCAGTGAAATGCGTCTACACGAATCGCTCCAGTGTTTGGGAATATGTCAGCGTCTGCGAGAGGTGAAGAATCATCTTCAGGTGAATGAAGAGAGCCAGCAGGAAGGGCGCATGCGAGATACGATAGGGAAGCTACAAAGCTAGAACGAAGGATTAAAAAGATTGCTGAGGAGGCAGCAGGAGCCTTGGGAGAAAAAGAGTCCATTCCGTGTGAAATGATTATTGCCTATGTATTGTGAGATGCAGCAATTGATGTTCCCCACCTGAAATAACAGATAGAGAAGTGCCTAAATCATTAAACGTCGATGACCATGGTCACCATGGAATGTGACCATGGTCACCATGGAATGTGACCACTTAAAAGTCAATACTTTTTCAAAACAATTTCAATTTTCTACAGTTGCTAAAAAGTATGCCTTTAGACAAGTGTTACCTGACAACAATAAGCGAAATTAAGTTGGACCGCCAAGCCAAACCAACCCAACCATAAACGTATTATGCTTGACAATTTTACTAGTAAGGCATTGACATATACGAACCATCATATTCAATCATACTATAAATTTATTGCTAAGGGCTATAGAAATGCCTTATCCACAGGATCTAACTTTTCACTAACCCATCCAGCTCTAAGAACTGCAGCTTTAAATGTAGCAAGCCTTTCGAGCACTACTCTCATCTCTCTCCCAACTCAGCATCCATAATCCCTCTCTTAGGTAAATCATCCATAAGCAGCAGCTTGTCTGTCTCACCCTGCTCAATCGCTTCTTCTCCTAATGCGAGTTTTTATAGAATTACCTGCCCTGCATCATGCAAGCATTAAACTCTGCTTAATAAAAACTCTTTAATGATGGCTAGAAGAAGACCAACTCATAGTAGGGGTTGGTTTTTGCCGTAATGAAGTAGAGGCTTAGGCGAGTGCCTGTATCCTCTGAGTAGTTGGTGCTGGAGAAGCAAAGATCTCGCGACTTAATTTATCACCTACAACAGCAGCACTAATAGGAAATAACAACCATTTTCTCGAGTCTCAAACAAACAGAGGATTAAATGCTAAAAAGAACATTATAGACGATTCAACAGATAGAACATGGGGATGGATCAACTACTAACCAAATACCAATCACCATAACTGAACAGCCACCCAATCGCAAGGTGGAGAGAAAATGGATAGAAACGAATAACCTTTCCAGAGAACTGGAAGCAATGACCGAAATGATCAAAGACTTCAAGAAAGAAGAAACCTTTCGGTCAAGTCGCCTCCACTCCATTGATTGTTGAGTTTTGGATAGTCAATATTTATCAAAAGAAAAGAATCGCCTTTGAGGACTAAACTGCATCCGCTGTGTTGGCAGGAATGACTTTCGAGGTTGGTCAATGTCCATTAAAAGTAGACGATAGTCTCTTCTCGGCGAAAAGGGTCTATATTGCATCCCCCTGCACCGCGATTGATATTCCGGCAGACGAGGGTTTAAATAGTTAATTTTCTATGGCGAATAAAGCCTTAAATGCATTTCCCCAGTATGGTTCATCCTGTTCACACTCCTAATGTTGAACTGTGTATAATCTCGTCCCCTGTATCCAGGTTGATAGTATCTAGAGTAAGGTTCATTATACCTTCTCTGGGAAGATCTTTGTTGTGATCTTGATGGTGAATTTTTTGGGGATTTGTACAGTCTCTACATTTTGGACGGACGCAAGAATTATGCAGATGGCCTTGATGTGGGAGAGTCATCTCTGAAATTATAAAGTTAAGGCGTTTGTTTGTGCAAAATAGGCTACTGTGTTTTGGCTCCTAGAGTAGGAGTATCTTAAATGGGTCTAATCTGCTACTGATCATCCCTCCCATTGTTCTTATATACCGGGCTCCCCTAAATCTTTTTTTCAATCTTTTTATTTTTGGGTTCTTTTTCTCTGCCGCGGAATGAATCGTAGTTGACAGGGAGGCTGTGATCGGAGGTAGGGAGTTAGTTTTTGGACTCGGATTATCTAGAGCGGTCCTATTTTTAGCCAATGTATTCCAGATACTTCTTGTTCCTAGACGAGTTGCTTAAGCGAGGAGTGTCATTGGATTCGGAATACTTCGTATTGCTTTCCATATATTATTGATTTGGTTTGTACAGCTTGATGAAAACCAATGTAATAAAATTATATTCCTATCATTTGTATCAATCTGATGAGTTCCAACATGATTATCAGGGATTCAAAAGTTTGTACGAAACGAGAAGACTTGTTTGATTTATGCGCTTTATTGACTAAATTATCCTAATAGTCTTTTTAAGGACATTAAAGATATGTCTGTGCGGGATAAAAACCCGGAGGTCTATGTCCGTGGCTATCCGAAGCGTGTCGACTCTTAGGAGCTACGCCACACTTTCAAGAAGTACGGTAAAATCAGAGAAGTCCAATTCAAGGGTCCTTATGCCTTTGTCTAATTCGAGGATTACTACGATGCCGAAGATGCTGTCAGGAGGATGAATGGAAGGATTTACTTCGGAGACAGGCTGACTGTTGAGCCTGCAGGCCAGCGAAGGCGTCGGGGAAGAAGCTACCGAAGATCATATTCCCGCTCAAGATCGAGATCACGCTCCTCATCCTTTTCAAAAAGTGTGGAATCCTCTGAATCTTCGAGTGAGAGGTGCCACCGGAAGAAAAAGAACCGTAGAAGACGGAGTAGTTCAAGTCGGAGTCGAAGGAGTCATCGAAAGAGAGATGACCGAGAGAGGCGGCACAAGGAGAAAAATCGAGAAAAAGATAAGGACCTGGAAAAGGAGAAGGGTCGGTAGAAGGACAATGAAAAGGACAAGTAAAAGGACAAGATCACTGAGAAGGATCGGGAGGAGAAAGACAGATAAATCGAAAAGTAAAAGTAAAAGTAAAAGTAAAAGTAAATAGAGGGTTAAAGGATGGAAGTGTAGAAGGAGTAAAAATAGGGCGCTGAACAAGCGTGAGAGCAATGATTGACCGAGCATGGCAATAGAATAGCAATAGCATCCGCGTTCGCGATCTCGACGTCCGGCCACGCGCTTTCGCATATATACAAACAACTCATAACTTTTCCCGGGTTGAATATTTGATAGCAGTCCCAGTCCCGGTTGATAAACTTGGTTTTGGTTGGAGTTATCTATTTCCATATTATGTTGAGTTCAGTTTTTCACTCATGCAACCACCACGCATCCATATTACATTCTTTAAATTCCTTAATTCATCTGCTATAATATTGATCAATTGTGTAACAAGAAAAATGTATTAGTCTTGCTGGCAGTCTCGAGTCTGCTCCTCGACTCTTCTTTCGTGCTAGACATATCCCCCAAATGCATCTTCTGCCACAGTCCTCCTCTCCTTTTCTTCTGCTGGGTATTCGCTCTTGACCTTGAACCCTCTGTAAGCCGGTTCAGAATTTCCGACATCTTACACTTCATCAAAGAATGTACTCTATACCCTGGCTGAAGAGTCTTGATAGGGATATCTTTTTTAAGCATCAATGAAAGTGGCATTTTCTCCTTAGGGTTGATTTTAGCATAGGCCGCATCGCTTTCCTCTGTGAAGGCAGTATCATCCCTTGTGTTGAGCAACCCGAGTCTTTTCTTCATATCATAGAAATGTTTGTACATAGTGTTTGACAGCCTTTAAATCTTGCCAGCATCAAGCTAGCTCTACTCTATCCTGGGCTTTTTTTCCAGAGTACTCTTTAAAAATTTGTTCATTCTCTTATCATACACCTCCTCATTCCAGTCAAATCTTGGATATTGCTTATAAACTAATCCCCGCACATCCAGCAGCACCGACTGCTCCAGTTTGTTTATTGTCCATTCAAACAGTCCTTTATCCACCTCAATAGAGTGTACTCTGTGCAACCATCGCACTAGCTTGTAGGTTGAGTAAATGACTCTTTGGCTGTCTTAAAGGCTTTTCTAGAATGAAGCCTATTTATCAGCTGTGATGTGCATAGGGTCGGTTCGATCAGCACTCCACATCAAAGAATCCATGAAATATTTAGCGCGGGTCATTAATCCAGGGTGCGTATCTCCACTATGAAACCAAAGCAGATGTCTGCGCTACTAGTCAAGACTGCTCCAGTTGAAATTGACGATTCGGTCGACCAGTTGCCAAAAGGGATCGCTTTTTCTTTTAGCCAAGATAGCAATAAACTCAATTTCAGTAAAAACCTGTGAAGGGTTATTCAAGAAATGGATGAGTACAGCTTCTTTGCACTAAGAGCCAACTTGCTCACGGTAGAGCCTACGATTGTCGTTGAAGGTCTTCTGGATGAGAGTGTTGTTGATGTTCTTCTTGACCTCCTTTAAGGAGAGGTCATTCATACTATTGTTGTAGTAAATTCCTATTGGCTCTCCTCGCTGATACAGGCATGTGTCTCTTATTCTGATCGAAAGATTTCCCTTCACTGCCTTACATCGCGGTATTGATAAACTCTTGAGAATCAGTTCATAGTTTGATTTCAGTGGACCTTCCTTTTGGAGGCTTTTGAAAAAATTATCCACTTCCAGGCTTCGGGCTTTGAGCTAATGGTTTTGGCAGATCGTGCAGTCGCAATCGAAAACTATGTGTGGATTGCGAGAGAAAGGGGAAATGACCTAACACTTGTGCCAGACTTTTCCATGCTGTAGCTGCGTACATGGTTGGTTTCGTACAATTATAATTTTATTCATCCAATTTTTTAAATCGTAGCAGCCTCCCCGGAACCTGACTATCCCGACCAGAAATTATCTTCAACAAAGGACTTTTTTGACTTGATGGTGCGTTTGTGAGTGGTATCAGTGGGCTTTTTGCTGTTTTTACGGAAAAAGTTCTTTTTTTATTATTTCTTGAAATCGTCCTTAGAGCAGCAACTCTAGTCGTTTTCAGATGCTGAGAAGGAATGGTAGAGGTGGTGCATAGTCTTGATTTTACGGGACAGCCTGCGTTTTTCCTACCGCTCCTCAAGTTAGTGGTGGGTGATAGGGTGTTACAGGATGCAGTCATCCATGTCCTAGAGAGGCAGATACTGAAGCATATCAATGGGCTATTGTTGCTCCTCCTACATTATATAAATTAGCATTTTCAAGCGTATTCAGCGAATAAGTATCTTTATTCAAATCAGCTTCACTCCTAGCACTAAGCTTGCTCCTTCAAATGAAGGTCAAAGGCTGTTCTCCTCAGCTCCACTTTCGTCAAAAACACCATCAGCCCTCCCACCAGAAACATCCCCGTGTGGATCCATGTCGCATACCAGCTGCTGTCCAGTACTCTGTCATACAGCTCCAGCATCGGGAACCCAATTGCGAATCCAGTCACCTGCGCCCCTGCCAGGAGAAGCCCAGCAACAGTAGCCTACTTCACGGGGAAAGCGATTTCACAGCCCAATTGGAGAGTGATGGGAGTGGTGGGAAGGATGAAAAAGCCTACGAATGCACCTGAGATAACCACCAGATGAATAGATTGGACATAGAAGCTGAAGTACAGCATGACCATTTGTAGGGCTGCACCCACGTAGCATACCACTAGGATCTTCTTGAATCGCATGCTGCGTTTCACCATCCACGAGACAAATGTACTCCCTACCAATCCGAAGAGGGTGGCCGAGGTGAGAAGTAAGGATACGATTTGAGCGTTGTTCGAGAAGTTGAAGGGGTGGATGTAGAACTCGATGGTGGCGAAGAAAGAGATGAGGCAACCATAGCCCATGGACACCGACAGCAACAGAAGCAAGTAGTTTTTGTTTTTGAGCAATCGCTTCAGACTTTACATGTAGGGTTCTTCATTCCCCTTTGCTGCTGCTGCTAAGGAAGGAGGGTTGTTGGGCTTATCCTTTAGAAAGATAACGAGGAGCAGTAGCACTGATCCTACTAAGATGGCCTCGAACAGCAGAAGATTGAAAATATCAGTTTTGTCAGACCCCTCCTGCACAAAGAAGGAAGGAATGATTGCTCCTATGGTGTCTGGTCAAGGGTTTACTAGAGATGATGTTGGCTAGAGTGCAGATGGCGTTGACTGCAGTCATATTTTTTGAACTCCACCAATTTGCAGCCAATTTGGAAGGTGAATTTAGGATGAAGATATTTCCCACTGCGCAAAGAGTTGATCCCACAATCACCATCCAAAAGCTAAAGTTGATGAATACGCGCAGAACCACTCCTACAATGGTCAGCAAAGCCCCAATAGTGCACTGATAAGAGACTGACTCCAACCCTAATACCTTGGGTGTCAAGCACCCAGTTACAGATGAAGGCGAAGAGGGGATGGCCCAGAGGGAAGATGAGGGTGTTGTAGGTGACCAGATAGGAGTTGATATCGTAGAGTTCTTGGATCTAAATGTTGATGGGAGTGAAGGTGTGTACGACTGCTGAATTGAAGAGTGCTGCGAGCACGTATATGCCCGTGTTGACGTAGCGATAAGTTTACTCCTTGATTTCCGGGTGCTCAAGCAGCGTTTTCTTAAGTAGTTCCTCCTGACTCTGTCCATCAGTTTATTCTTGCTTCACCTTCATTTAATCCGATGAGAAGTACTACAATCAACTGTCCAAACGACACTACTCTTCTTTAGTAGCAATGGTCAGCGCCTCGAACATTATTATGCACTTGTTGGTTGAGCCTAGCTTGAAGCCCCGCTTGGCTGTCATGCCTCGGTCCCTTCGCCGCACGTTGTACCAGGGCGTTCGCATGTCGTGGTCCATTTCGGTCCAGCTCAGTTAGTGAAAGGGGGCAAACTTCTTAGAAGGCTCTCCAACCAAGAACACAGTGGCTCTATCAAAGGTAGGTGGGTCAAGCTTCTTTATCTCCTCCTCCTAGAAAATAACCTGCTCAGCCCGATCTTCAAGACAGGGTTCCCTAATAACCGTATCCTCTATTGGTTATGGCTCCCAACCCCAACCCCAACCCCAACCCCAACCCCAACCCCAACCCCAACCCCAACCCCAACCCCAACCCCAACCCCAACCCCATCCATATGGAGTCATATAGTGGTCATGACAGTGATATATGAACCCTTTGCCCTCCATCAGTCCTAAGATCATCTCTTTACGAGCTTACTCAGCATTGCTGCAGAAGGCACCCTTTTTGGAAGTCGGGTAATACAAGATGCTGGAACGACCCTTCTGCCCGAACTTCTTGCAGAGTAGACGGAACCAGGTCAGCAATGTCGTGTTGCCAGTGAACCTGCCGAAATCTACCTTGTTTACCACCTTATTGTTGGTCGGGTAGTTCTCATCCTGCTGTTCCTAATCCTCGTCTAAGTCCTCAAGCTACTTGGTGATTCCCAGTTCTATTAGACAGCGCTCAACCGTGATTGGCTAGGTGGTGCCTTTACCAAGGCGAGAGAAAAGGAGGTTGTAGATGGAAACGAGTGAGGAGATGCCACATGATCTTCTGTACTGAGGCCTGCTCATGGTGTAAAACTGAATGGAGAGGAATCGAAGAGGAGGGTTGAAAGGCCGGTGATCCTAAATCGGTAAGAATTCAGTAAGGGGAGTGACAGGAGTATCTTCCCATGAAGAGTGCTCAACTAACTCCATTCAAATTATTTAATTCATGTTGATAGTGTTTTTGTTGAGGCAAGGGGTTGCTTAACTTGGATTAGACTTAAGCACACTCACTGACCACTATGACTGTTTCAAGGACTAGAAATACTAGTTTTCCATCATTCGAGCATACCGCTCGTATGGTGCTGTGGACCCTAACATTGTGTTAAACCTGGAAAGGAGCCATGCTGCTGGTCTACCCACAGACATCTATATGTTCCCTTGTATGGGCAAAAAGTCAGCAGAAGAACAAGTTGAAGAGCTAATAAAAGCTGTTGGATAAACACCTTACCGACAACCCCATCTCATGCAATAGAAAGCCTCATACTTAGACCCATTGACAGGACAGTTTGACTTAAAGGGGTACAGGGGTGAAGGCCTGTATGGGATAATATGGATTGACGTGGAGACCAACCCCAGTCCTAATTGCTCATGGAAAGACCACTCTCATGCTGAAAATTGTCAGTTCATCATTGATCTGGTGACTACCATCCAGCATCATGGCAAGAAGCCAGGCATCTACGCCTCAGCACGTATGTGGGAAATCATCATGGGAAGCAGAGACAACTGCAAGAACTTCACGGAACTGCCCCTTTGGTATCCTCATTATGACAGGAACCCCTCTTTTTAGGACTGGAAGGGAATGGCATTCGGAGGGTGGACAAAGCCCAGCATAAAGCAGTTTCAAGGGACAACGGTAGTGTGCAGCACTGGAGTGGATTTGAATTTTAGATAGTGATTTGATGAAGGACGAGGGGAAAAGCCCATATACGAACATAATGGCAGAGATTAGGGAGAAGGCACTACTGTACAATTCCTTCCATAAAACTAGACAGCAGTGGCGGGCAGTTACCAACAGGCCTAAACTGCATCGTTCACGCAATAAAAAGACCCACAGCCTCGCCACTCAGGCCTCCAAAGAATTCTACTCAACTATCAAGCATAGCAGCTCTCCTTTTTATTCCACGGTGCAATCTAACCTCAAGAGTAAGGCCATCAGCCTGCAGAAGGTGAAGCTTTAGCAAGCGGTTTAGTTCTAAACAAAGAAAGAAGCAATTAGTTAAAAAAAATTAGACTTCATGCAGGCTAAGCGCAGTCCTGAGTTCATTGTCGATTATTTTGCCAAAATCACTAAAATTCCAGCCAGAAAGGGACTCACATTGCTTCTTGACATATACGATGAATTCCTGGAACTTTCAAAGACGAATAATCATTAAGGCATGGCGGATTTGGCCTGCAGGGCATTAAACCAGGCAATAGACCTGTGTGACATGGAACTGATCATCTGCCTTATTGAGTTCAGCGGAGATGTCATGTTTGGGAACTGCGATTTCGAAGAGGCTCTGTATTTCTACAACCAGGGCAGGGTATGCACCAGCTTTATGGGTGGCTATGCAAAGAAGATTGACTTTCTGGTGTCGATGTCAAAATGTGCAGGCAAGTTGTTGCATAATGACTAGGCCATACGCTTTTTGCTCAAGAGTCTCGAGTACTGTTACTTGATCCACGACTAGGAGAGGGAGTTGTTGATTTATGACTTGTTGGGAGTGTGCTTTTACTCAGGGGGTGAGATAAAGCAAGCGCGCTACTATCACGAGCGTTTCATTAATGCTATCCCTGAAAATCGTGGGTAACATTCCAGGTCTTTCATCTCATCTCGCTAGAATTTCAACACCTACAGTCTGAACATCCCCATCATGTGCAAAGAGGTCTCTCCTTTGTTCCTTGCGTATCTCAGTCTCCCTCTCAACGATCGGTAGAACCCCAGTCAGCTACGCAGCTAGGCTACACACAAGCCTTTAGACCAGTGCAAAGCCAGTATCGAGCAGGTGGGCAAAGACCCCTAGTTCAGAGATGTGATGGACTTTCCTAAATAGTCGAAAGTGGACTTCGAATGCGATTTCATTGAAAGAGTGGATCCTCCTATGAAGTTAATGATTGACAGGATCAAGAAGAGGAATTGCAGAGCCAACAGGGACAGGTGCAGGACTTTAAATACCTCATCAGGCAATTGGGAGGGTAGGATTAACGACAGTTTTAGGTCGAAAGTAAGAAACAGCTAGAGTATGAGGGGACGAGCATTGCTGACCCATGACGGGTACTCGAACATGTTGCTAAAGCGACATGGGTGGGAGTACTATTACTCATTTTTATTCAAGGGGATGTTGATATCCTACTGCTAGTTCATCACTGGCAGACAGAGTCTGTTAGTCAAGATCAACATTTGATTATCTAAATGTAGACCTTCATCGATGCTTTTGAAGATAGCAACGCCTTCCCTGCTAGACATGCAGTCATCGCAGATGTCTTTGGCAATGGACAGGCTAAGCTCTTGCTTTACTAGCACGAGAGGAGCATCATCTCTTTCTACAATGGTATCACCAGATAGGGGGAGGTTGCCGCCAAACTCAAAGGAGTTCAGGGTATGTTCATCTTCTCTGAAAGCAGGGCTGATTCCATCGCCACATACTACGAGGATTGCTTCTACCTTATCCGCAATCTGCAGGAGAGTCACCGAGTGAAATTACCAAGGGTGATACTTTCAGATCCCGAGAAAAGGGCATTTGAGGCAGTAACCTAGAACGATACTTTCAATCTGCTGAAGGCTCTCAGCAAGTAATCGTCGACCTTGTGCTAGTATTCGAAGAGCTACCTGCTGTGTGCAGATGAACAGGTGCGAGTCTAACAAAAGAAACACTACGAGTCTATAAAGGACACCATCATTAGCCATGCAGTCATCAAGAGCATAATCTTTCTAGGCACTGAGGCAGGTATGCTCTACTAACTGGATGCCAAGGGCCACATGATCTTTAACTCCAAGAAGTTGGGTTTTATTCCTCAGTTCATCACTGGCACTAACCATCCCTGTCTGCTGGGCAGGAATGGAGAGGCCTTGTTCAATCAAAAGCAGAGCATTCTAGAAGGCAGGGTTGTAGGGTGCTTCTCTATTTATGGAAAGGTTGCCATAGCACTGGACTGCAAAAGATTCGAGGTGTATGATGAGCAGCTGCGATTGCAATACAAAGGGTACACTCCTTCCCATATCACCCATATCTGCGAACTGGAAACGTCCTCAGTCTCGGGACTGATTCTCTGTCTGGAGGGCAAGTAGCTCGGGATTTATACCAAAAGCAAGTTGGTTTCGAAAGTGGAGTTGAAGGACCAGCTGATCAGCCTGTGTTTTGGCAGCTATGGGCGGGAGGAGGGGTGCCTGGTACTCTTGTATGAGCGCAAAGGCTTCTAAATTAAGATTCTGTCAAGGAAGTTTCTAAAGCCTAAATAAAACGTAAAATAAAAAGAGAGCAAGGCCATCCTGCCCATGGTGAGCACACTTACCAAATCCATCTCCAAGCTGTAGCAGTAAAACTACATGGAAATGTTCTATCATTTCCAAGTCGACTTCCTTCAGCTTAAAACCAACCTGCTCAAGAAGAAGCATGCCATCTAGTAATCAGAAGTCACTGTAGGCTCTCCTCTCAAAATGTCTGTCACCCTCTTCGGAGCCAACCCTTTCCTCCTCCGTGTAGTGATCCTCAATATCGGCGCCAAATTTATAAAGCAGCTGGCAGTAGGGCTCAACTACGACCAGAGGTAGGTGCGGGTGAGACAGCCTCTGCATAGGGTGAGTGTGGTCATACCTCTGCTATAGGTGGTGAAGGAGTTTGAGGTGAGTCGAGAGGTGGATGATCGAACGATAATAGGACTGTACGTGGGAGACATGAAAGGGCACAAGTACTGCACATCCCAATTGGTCCTTCCTTCTTCACTTGAGTGATATTCAGAGTCAATAGAAATTCATGTCGACCCCTGTGCTGCACAGCACCTTGTCTCCCGCGTATTGCTTTATCGATGGCTTGCTCCAGCCCCCGAAGGACACCGTGCTCCAGTCGCTGAACGAAGGATTATTGTCGTAATGAGCGTACCACACGGGCACATTGGTGTATGACTTGCAGTTTGACCGTGATCCCATAATAGTCTCCCACATGTAGGCTGATGAGTAGATGCCCACCTTCTTACCTTTGGCCTTGAGCGAGCTGACTAGTTGTCCTAGGTACTCACAATTGGAGGAAGTTGAGTACTTGGACCATGAACAGCCTGAAGAAGGGTTGATTTCAACATCGATCCAGATCATGCCGTATGAGGCATTGACGTCTCTGTACTCACTCAGGTTGAATTCGGCCTGCTCCTAAAAGATAATTTCCTCTCCAGGCCGAGTCATGTACCCCGCACGCATTCCATTGATCTACTCAGCTTATTCAGTCAAAGAACGAGTGGCCTTCTAAGGATTTCCTACTGCATTGATGAGCTGGTCCACCTGACTGGAGGCACTTTTCCCACGGCATGGGAACATGTAGATGTCAGTGATAAGGCCGGCAGTCTTGCTATTTTTGATGTTGGCGTTGACATTGGGGTCAACAGCCCCATAGGAGAGGTAGCCCCTGATGATTGAGAAGGACTTGCCTGCCCCCTTCAGACAGGTGAACTGATTGCAGGCAGTACTGAGATCAATGCCTTGGGTGGCTTTTCCATGCCTAAGAAGCAAAACCATGCCCAGTACAATCATATCTAGTTTTGATATGTATCCTTAGTGAATCACATAAGCAAAATCCAGAACATCAACAATGCTCCCACCACTCCTATTGCTATCTTGTGCTCCAGCAGCAGGAAGGGCTTCAGCTCCACCTCAATGGGTTCGGGGCCAAGGGACTTGATCTGGGTGGTGTCTTGCACCTTGAAGCCGTTGTGATAGGCGGAATACTGATAGAGTCTGTTTTACCTAAGAGAGGCCTGGAGTTTGAGATCTGCGATGGTGAGAGAGGGAGCGAGCTTGATGGTGAATGTCTAAGTTTAATCGTACTTGATGATGACTTCCATATTAATATAATGACAGCAAGTAACAGTTCAGAAGTCAACTCTATCATCATGGAGTATAAATACTATATCAGTTCCGTTAATAATGCAATTCCTCTAGGGACACACTCTTTGGTTATCCACCTCCTAAGACTATCTCCCTGTCACCCTCCACTCCCTCCATTCTCAACATGCAATCGTCCTCCTTCACAACTAGTAACTCACTGTCCACCCTTCCGCTCTCTCCTCAATAGCCAGGCCTTCTCCCTAAAAGGACCTGTGCAGACTTGCAAATTTCAACGAGGCCTCAATCCTGGCTCACCTGCAGCGTAGATTCAGCAATTAGCAGCAAATCTACACGGCCCTAGGCGACACCCTTCTAACCCTCAATCCTTACAAACGAGACCTAACCTAAGTTAAGCATTAGTTTCCTCATATCTGCACCACAGCGCAGAAGATGCTTTACGGACTTGCCTGTGGTAGTAATCAAGTAGCACTGATCACGGGAGAGAGTGGGGCAGGCAAGACTGAGAGCGCTAAGTTACTACTCCAGAATTTGGTGCTACATAGCAGTGGCTAGAAATCACTATAAAGCAGAGTTCTGTCAGCCACTCCCATAATGGAAGCTTTTGGCAATGCCAAGACAATCCATAATGATAATTCCAGTAGGTTTGGAAAGTATCTCAAATTGCATTTTCAGGATGGTAAGCTGGCAGGTGCTTCCTTCCAAAGCTTCTTGCTTTAGAAGGCCAGAGTTACTCACCTTGCCAAGGACTAGCGCAACTTTCACATATTATATGGACTTGTGAAAAGCACAGTCATTCGAGAAGAGTATGGACTCCCCTCAATCCCACAGAACTTCAAACTGCTTGGAGAGTGCATGGAGATTGGTGATCTGGACGATATGAGATTAATCGGATAAGTGATTTCAGCCTTCAAGCAGCTCAAATTTTCAAAGGAGTATGTCAGAAAGGTACTCCTCATACTACAGGGAATACTCTGCCTTGGCAACCTTTCCATTGAATAGTTAGACGACTAGTGCAGTCTGGATGAAGCAACACTGCACCAGGCCTGCCAAATGCTGTCTGTAGACCATTAGACCCTAAGGGAAATCATTCTGTACAAAGTGAGAATAGTCGGTCAGGAGCGGATAGTCTCCCCCTTACCCAGAAATGGTTGTTTGACCAGTCTTCATTCCTTATTAAGGTTCCTTTATGAGCGGGTATTCATCTAGTTGATCGATAAGATCAATCACTGCAACCATCCTTCAAGACGTGCAAGGCAAGAAGTAGGCATCTTGGACATCTTCGGGTTTGAAAACTTCCCTCTCAACAGCTTCGAACAACTCAACATCAATTACGCAAACGAAAAGCTGCAGGGACTCTACTGCGCCACAGTAATATCCGGCTAACTAACTCAACTTGAGGCAGATGGCATTTCCAGACCTGAGGTGCAGCCACCCGACAATTCATAGCTAATTGCTCTGTTCGAAGGAGAAAAGGGACTCTATCGACTGCTCGATGACTTAAGCAATATGGCCTCAGCCAAGGACGAAGAGCTGATCTCAGCTTGTAGGAGGTTTGTCCGGTGCAGCAAGTTCGAGCCTGCTCATCTGAACGACAGCTTCACCATCCTCCACTCCCATGAACCAGTCAAGTACCAGGTGGCTGGATTCAAAGTAAAGAACAGTGACTCAGTAGGTGCTGAGGTGCGACATCTGGTCGATCAGATACTGCACAGTGAAGATGAGGAGCAGTTCTAAAGTAAAGTGAGTTTAGGCCGTGCATTTCTCAGGGACATGCATGCCCTTTTCCACTAAATTGGGGGCAGCACTGTCACATTCATCAAATGTATCAAGCCCAACTCTTAGAAAAGGCCCATGACTTTCGACCGTCCCTTCGTTCTCAGACAAATGAGATACCAAGGGATCACCGAGACTGTGAAGGTAAGAAAGATGATAATGCCTCATCGAATGCTGCAGTAGGACTTCATTCTGCAATACTGTCACAGACAATTTGGTGTAATTAGCAAGGGCACAGGGAGTCTACAAGAGCAGACTGCAATTGTCTTAGAGGCTCTTAATCTGAAGGGCCAGATCGGTAGAGAGTATGTCTACTTCTAGGAGGGTGCCTTAGCAAGGTTGAGAGAACTGGCAGAAAAGCAAAAACAACTCCGAGATCAAGCTGTCCGTCGGATCCAGTAATTCGTTCGAGTCAAGCTGTTCAAGTCAAGAGTATTGAAGAGCTTGAAACTGTTTTCTGAAAGGAGTCACCATTTGCAAGGAATTTTCATGAGGCTCTATCTCACAGTTATTTCTCAGGCCATTAGACAATTAAGCCGGTGGCCTGGTCACGCGAGGCGCCCAGAGGAAAACACTGCAAGTCTCTATGTCAGTAAGGTGCACGAAAAGCCCAAGCGACTATAGTTCGGTAGGGTGATCGAGAACGAAGAGGATTTCCAGACTGCTAGGCAGGATTACTCTCTGCTGCTTACAGGCATGTTGAGGGTTGAGAGTGGGCCATGGGACAACCCCATTCTGCGTGAAATTCTGTAGCACACTCGTGAACAACCCGCGATGGAGCCTCTTATAAATTCAGAGGATTGTAAGTTCAAGCTTGAACTAAGTGAAAAATCAGGAGAGAACACATTCATCAAATTTTACGAAAGCAAAATGCGCGAAAAGAGATCCTTCTTTGGTGTGCGCAGTGGCTAGGACATCCTTCAGTATCGCAACAAACCTCTTACCCAATCCTTGATCATCCTCAGTGAGGAGTAGGACATAAAAGCACAACAGAGCTTCAACCTCATCCTCCAGGTGCTGAGCGATCACGACCCTGAGAATATCGTCCGAGTTACTCTCGAATTACTGGCCACTGTGCGGGAGACCTCTCTTTCTTTTAAAACTGAGGTTGTCTCTCAGATAATCAAATAAATCCGAGGCAATGTTGTGGAAGAAGAAATCATCCGCCTTCATCAGCTCGGTCTTGCTTTCCTTCATCTTTACAGGCCTGAGCATGACTGCCTCATTTCCTTGCGCTCATTTCTAATGGCTAGATTGCTAAAGCCTGGCAGGTCTCCACGTGAAAGATAATACACTACAATTCTATGTGCAAGGGTGGTACATGCACTATAGAAAGAGCAGACAGTCGTGTATCTGCCGACCTTAACCCAGCTAAAGGCTCTGATGTGCAAGAAGCAGATGGCAGTAGGAGTTTTTCTTTTGCACAGGCAGTAAGGTGAGCGTCTACGTCTAGCCTTTTGATAATTTCGGTGTGTTGAAGAGAAAAATATTTGACCAAGTTGCAGTGGATAGAGCCTTCATCCACAACTTGTTTGCTATTTTTCAGATTTGTAATGCGCATGGCAAGCCTCTAGAAGAGACACCCCTAAAAGATGATGAAGTTGTATGGGACTTACTAGCCTATGAGGACAGATTGCGTGCCAAGTATCATAGTGCAGGACAATCAGAGCCCACCTTTGTTTTTATGCTAAAATTGGCCTTTCCCTATGAGATTTCCAGACTTGACCGGGAGTCTATCGACCTGGTCTTTGCACAGGGCTACTTCTAGTACATCGTTGGCAAACTCGATCTGCCAGCAGAGCAAGCACTTCAAGTGATCGCCTGTATTCGACTATTGAACAAACATTTGCTGACCAAGCTGGAGGAAAGATCAGCGAAGTACAACTTCCCCACACAACAAATCGATTTACTGCTGGACAACCAGCACATCCAAGATCCTAAAGTGCTCGCCATCCAATGCTTCTCCCACAGTCCGCACTTTCTGAAGCACACTCTTCCAGTCATCTTTCAAGGACAGACATGCAAAGTCTGCATGGACACTCAGCACTTGAGAGTGCTGGGGACAAGTCTACTTCTGGAAATTAACCTTCGAAAGCTGGAGAGATGGAAAGTTGTGGACCAGAGCACGATGAAGATAACTCAGGAGGGATTGGAGCACGAACTGAGGGGATAGTTTGTGTGCGACATCAATGATTACATAGTAAAGACTAGTGGGCTGCTGGTTAAGCGTGCTACCAAATGAGTAAGTCAAAAGTAACTAAATATCCTTTAATCATATACATTGTTGCATTACAAGTCAATTATTGATCGGCTCTTACACTCCAGTGAAAGCTGGCAGGTCATCTAGCTAGGTCTGCTCATTCTTCTTCTATTATTTCGGTTGGTCTTTTGACATGAAGAACAGGATCACATAGAGGATGCTAAGCAGAATCAGCAGTATAGCACAGATAATCTGACTCCATATCCCTCCCAGAATCAGCAGACCCATCAAGAAGCAGCACCCTCCCTTCCCTAGGTCGTAGTCCAGCAGCTAAATGTAGTATAGCACGCTTCTGACCCCGAACTATGCAGTGATGAGGATTATTGAGAAGAGGCTGGTCAGGGTGTGACAAAAAGTAGAGGGCCAAGAAAAGGGAGTTGAAATTGCCTAACCCCAAAGATGTCGCTTCTATGACGGAATTGACAAGGACTAAGAGGGAGATTACGATGGTGGAAATCTTGGCAGTGATGCGGAGTATTTTGTAGATTCTTTTTTTCTTTTTGGTGGGTTGTTCTATTTTTACATGATCAAATAAAGCAAAACATTCACTAATAATCTTTACTTTCGCTAACCACAGGTAGGGCATTTGAGCACTTCTAAATTGAATGAAAGAAGTGTATTCAACTATCATCTTTGCGGTTTTTAAATATTTCTATTATGCGGTGAGCTCCTTTCCAAGAAAAGATCCATCCTTATGCTGCCTAACAATCCAGCCAACATTCATTGATTATTTAATTTCAACAAGATGAAGACTGAATAAGCTCCTCAGGCTGTCCCTCCATCGGCCAAGACCACCACCAAAAAGTCCAAGAAGGCCAAAAAAGGTGCCTAGGAGGTAGAGGGAGAGGAGGGCCAAACTAAGGCTGTCGTTCAGTATGGTCCACCCGAAGGCAATGATTAATTGGTCTTCGGTGTATGCCATATCTTAGCCTCCTGGAATGACACCTTCATCCATGTTACCGACCTTACTGGCCGTTAAACCCTTGTCCGAATCACAGGGGGAATGAAGGTCAAGACTGATCGTGAAGAGCCTTCACCATATGCTGCTATGTGTGCTGCTATGGATGTGATCAACAAGCTCAAGGTTCTCAATATCAAAGCCCTGCACATCAAACTGAGGGGAAGAGGTGGTACAGATTCCAAGCAGCCAGGACCAGGTGCCCAGGCTGCGCTCCGAGTATTGGCCAGATATGAGATGAAGATTGGTCGGATTGAAGATGTGACTCCGATCCAACCGATTCGACCCGAAGGAAGGGAGGCCGTCGTGGGCGCAGATTATGATTGCACACAATTTAGACACCATGCATCGATCTTCTTCTAAGAAGCAGCCCCTTTCCAAATCTTGTCCACAATATCGTCTTGGCAAATCAAAGCCCAAAGTTGTCAAGAAACTGGGTATTCCACCAGCTGTCCTGGATAGAGTTGAATAAGCAGAAAAAGCGATCAAGAGTGAATTTGCCCTACTTACCTGGCAACGATTTGTGGAAATACTAGCACGGATTGAGAACATTCCTGGCAAACGCTTAGTTCTTTTTATGGGGAGATTGCTTCTATATCCTCGACGGTAAGCAGGAACACAGACACGCGTTGCTCGAGTATCTTGCAAGTAGAGGTGGAGGGAACAAGGTGACTCAAGGCTTGCAGATGATTAACAGTAGTGATGGATCATATAAAAATGGAAAATGGCCTGTACCTGCAAGCTGGGAATCCCGCTCATCTAGCCCTCAAGATCTTCGTCAGTAAAGTGCGTCCCGACCTGCCCATCAGGGAGTTCAAAAGCCAAGTATAGTTCCGTGAGAAATGTGAAGACCTAGGGTTTTTTATCCCACTAATGCCAGCAGCAGCCATAGGATCAGCTAGGATATTGGAAGAAATCCCCATCGTTAAGCACTTCACTAAGTCCAATAAACAACTCAGTAACTACCTAGGAGGATCTCAAAAGGAGGAGACTGAATTGTCTTACCTGTACGAGATGTGCAGGACAGGCTTTAGGTGCAAGGAGCTGGGGTATTAGAGGCTGAGGCAGATATCCAACCTCCACCCCAATCCAAAGAAAATTACATACGCGGAGATCAAACTTGCCACACTTATCGATTATTACCTGATAGAAAACATGGAAGAAATAGAGCTGAAAGAGGAAGAAGTGAGTCGATTGCAGGGGCTGTCCAGTATGATACTGGAGTAGATAGAACATCTGCGCCCTGAGTGATTAATTCTATTCATGCTGAGATGCAGGCCAGCTGCAATAATCAATAGTCAACTGAATCCTAATATTTGAATGCACAAAAACAAGGAGAACAATCCTTTCCTTAACATTCATTAAGATTAGGGACTCTTTGGACAGGCTCTTTCTCACGTCAAGACCCGCTCGCCCACTGAGGAAATCGACCTCACCTGCCACTAGACTCTTCTTATGCCTCCCCAGCAGGCTATTCCTCTTGAGGCACTCTTCAAGCGCGTTCGACTGGTGCTCAAGGAGCACGAAAAGGAGAGGGAAGAGTGGCTACAGGAACGTTCTGATTTGCTAAAGAAAGTGTCGACCCTTGAGAGTGCTGTCCGTCGAAAATGAATAGAGTGACTTTGATATTAAATGAAAATACAGCTGATTGATGGAAGCAGCCAATACCATACTCCTGCCCTCCCTCTTTCATGGGGCACTAAGTTTAAGATCCTTTCCATCATGGGATCACAATCGACTGGCAAGTCCACTCTCCTCAATCACCTCTTCAGTATGGACTTTGACGTGCTCAATCTGAAGGGAGGCAGAAAGCAGACCACTCATGGAATCTGGCTTGGTTACAGAGAAGAACTGCCTTTGTTGATGATGGATGTGGAGGGATCTGACAGCAAGGAGAGGTGGGAGAAAAGAAGCTCAGTGGAGCAGTCCATGGGCTTGTTCGCTCTGAGTATTTCGGATATCTTGCTGCTGAACCTGTGGACGAAAGAAGTTGGCAGATACACAGCTTCCCAGTACGGAATAATCCGAGTGATAATGGAAATGAACCTCCGACTCTTCAAAACTCAGGCTGCCAAACATATTCTGATAGTACTCCGAGATTTTGACACAGAGGAAAATCTAACAGTGATACAGGGAAACATACTAGCCGACATCGCCAACATCTGGCAAGAAATTCCCAAGTCAGAGGAGCAGGCATCAATGCCGCAAGAGAGTTTTTACGTTGTGCATTTCTGTACTCTCCCTCATTTTGTCTACAAAAAGAAAGAGTTCGAAGCTGCAGTAGCAGACCTGAGGCAAAGGCTGTGCGACCCTGTTCATCCTCACTACCTTTTCGGCACTGGAAGAGAGAGTAGTCACTGCCGATAAAAGACATGTCGATACTGATGGAGTCAGCTTGGAAGGTGATAACAAGCCAGAGGGATCTGAACCTGCCCGAAGAGAAAGTGATTGTGGCCAACCAACGTTGTTAGGAAATCAGAAAAGAAATCTTGTTGAGAGTCAGAAAGGATATTGAAGACATGACTCTAGTCTAGTGCAATGAAATTGTTTTAACTTCAATCAAACAGTTTCAGGAACGAGCTCTTGAAATCCATGCAGCTTAGGCAGCAGGCTATGCTCTGGCTGTGGTGCAGGGTTCCCAAATCAATCTTAAGCAGTAGGTGCAGTAAGAGTTCAAAAACATCTTTGCTGAGGTGTGCGAAGGAAAGGATTAGGAACTAGTCGAAGGGTTTCAGCTGCAGACTAGAAGACTCCATACCCTGCAGGGAAACAACAACAGCGAAATATAAATTGCTCAGACAGCAGAGCATATTTCTTCAGTCGAGAAAGCCTGTCTCGACTAATTCAGCCTACAGCTTAAGGCACTATAGCTACCTGAGGAATGGCTCTAATCTCCCTTAGCCAAAGGAAAATCACAGCTGGAGGAAGAAAGCAGGAGGGTTAGAAGAAAAGTACTTTAGAGGGTGGAAGGACAGCTGCGGCAAGAGTTCAGGTATCAACTGGAACTGTTGCTGGAAAGCAAGGCCAGCAACATTCCAGCATTGGAGCAAGGAGCCCCATGGAAGGGCATTGGACCTGATGTGACTGCAGCTCTGAAAGAATTCGAGGGCAAAATAAGCCGGGTCTATTGCATCTTAAAATAAAAAAATGTGCAAGAAGCTGTTTTGTACATGGAAAAGAAATTGGAACAGGAGCTGCAATCAGCAGTTGCGAATATGCAGCACGTCCCCAGTGATGCTGCGATAGGCAGATTCCGCAGAAAATTCAAGTTCGCCGAAAATGGCAAACCTATAAACTGGAAGCACATGGATGAACAGTCTATTCGAAGCAGACACTTTGAGGAAAGGTTGGACAGCATGACCCTCATTTCAAGATTTGAAATAATCGAATTCGGGGGTAAGCAAATTGAGACCTTCACTCCTGAGTAAATTAAGAGCGAGATCAAGCGATTTTAAAAAAACGCAGAGACCGAGCTGGAGATGGCCATTTTCAAAATGCAGAGGGGGCTGACACTCCAGGTGCCTGCCTGGTTGTGGACACTCCTTGGCATCTTCTTGATCGATGACGTGCTGGGCTGGGTCAGAACTCCCTGGCTGCTGATTCCGTTTTTGATGGTGGTTGGAGTGGTGTTGGTGAGCCATGCGGTGGGGGAAAAGGACTTGCCCAGCAAGTTTGCTCGAAGCACCATTAAGTCTTTCTCCTCAGTGGCAAGGAAGACAGTGCGCAGTTCAATTAATCGAATGATCTGAATAATTAAAAAAAGATTTGATAAAAGTTAGTTAAACCTCTGTTGAGAAAGGCAGTGTGAGGGGTTGACCCTTCCTGTAGTAATTGAGAGGTAAGTTGGTAGGTGTGTGCACATTGAGAATCATGAAATGCAGGATCAATAGCATTTGATAGGGACCTTTTGCTGCGAGCCTTCTCCAACCTAGACTTTAAAACCGCCTTCTGCTCCTTCAACTTCTATAACTTACGGTTAGCCAATGCTAGCGCCTCTTTCAAAGCCAGACAACCTCGGTAATTGATCTCACTGAAATAACGAATTTAACGCAGCATCCTCATGTGTGTGTACATTCCTTCCTATGGCTACACTGTGTTTATCGAAATCGACTCTCCTAAGCTACTGAGACTATCCTTACTTAGCAGCAACTCACTTGCCCGCATGTGCACTTCTTTACTCTGGTTCAGCTCCATGCAGCTTAGTCTCTTCTTCAAGTCTGTGATGGTGTGCTCCAGCTCACGCTGATACTCTCGGCTGCCTTGCAATTCTGAGTTCTGGTTCTGGTTACTGAGATGGAGACTGACAGAATGCAGTTCATTCTAAAGATGATGTGCGGCTTGCCTCATTTCTTCTATCTGCTTAAACTTTTGAGAGAGATCTGCAGTGAGCCTGACTCTTTGTTGTTGTTATTAGTTGAGGGTTGAGTTAAGGGTGGAGACTTCGTCCTCTAGTTCTGATATTTTCTCATAGGTATCCTCCAGTTCTTCGTTCTTCCGGTTGAGTTCCATGGTGATTTCTGCGAGGATGTGGTCAAATTCCTGCTTCATCTCAGCCTTCTATGTCCGCAGTATTTTTACCTCGGCCTATCCCTCTGCTCCAAGACCCAGATCTGATTAGATAGGACGCTTCTGCTTGAGTTTTCTTTTAAGTTCATGAATGTACTAGCTTACACTGCTGAGTTCTTTCTTCAAGGCTGCAATTTCGTGGGCCTAGTGCTGCGTGCAGGAGGTCTTCCGAGTGTCCTCCATCCGCTCCCTGTTCTTTTCAGAAAAGTCCCGCGCCTGTTCCTTTATCCTGGGGATAAGTCTGTCAAACTCTTCCTTGCATGTTGCCAGAACTAGGTAGATAGACTGATGATGATGGCTAATAAATTGAGTGGGTTGTTAAACGCGTTCTGGGTCCTTGTGGTGCTGGTGAGCTTTATCTGTGGAGAGATGCTAGAGAGGAAGAGCCTTGATGCCTGCCTAGAGACGGTGAAGGGAGGAAATGAACTGCTGGAGACTGGTTTGGAAAGGGATTTAATCCATTTTATTATTATTCTTTATTGAAATCTGTCAGAAGTTAATCAAGTTCACATATGGTATTTATTCTGGATAACATCCTCAAAGGCTATTTCAACACTTATATATGCTACCTGCTATTGACCTGTCCACATATAAGACTTAGCCCTGCACCATCCATTCGCACCCGAATGGCTGGATGCTACTCTGTCCTTTCTATCATACTCCCAGGGACATGCGCAGGTCACCTGCCTCCTATCACTACCTTCCCATCTACCTCTATCGGGACTAGGGAATCTGTCTAAACATGGTGGAATTCATGTTCCACCCCATGGTCTACAAGACTAGAATATGCGCATAGAGAGGATGCCAACTCAGGCTATCCAGAGATAATCTCGCCTTCTGTCCCTTTTACCACGCTGGATTGAATGACAGCTGCAAAATAGAAAGAAAGTAGGACTCCTAGGTTGCAAAGTAAAAGATATCTCATCTTCCTTTAAACCAGAGGAGGAAAGTAAAGACATCCCTCTGCAATCATAACAAAATAGTATACCCTTGGATCAGAAAGCCATGGAGAGGTAGCTTGTCATGCCTGTGCCATCCGACCCGAAGAAGTATGAAGATCTTCCCAAGAAGGTATAAGAGCAGAAAGATGATAGAGCAGTGGAAGCAAGCAAATAAAAGGTTAATAATTCATCGAACGAGATAGACTAGAAAAAGAAGAAGAGGCAAAAAAAGGTCAAGCAAAGATAGCTTTATGTTTAAAAATAGAGGGGCACTTCACAGTCCTAAGTAAAGCAAAAAACAGTCAAACAAGACACTCTTTAAACAGAAATCTAGCAAAAGCAATCACCTTCTAAACCATCTCCTCAACCTGCCAAGCCACTTATGGTTTAGCCGCTCAAGGTCAGCCTAAGAAAAGGATACAAGCTAGACATTAACCCTTCAGAAACAGTATAGCTACTACATATCAAAAGCATAAATGGATCAGTGATTAAATAGCTGGCTGAAATAATATGCGGGATGGCAAACACAGAAGGAGGGATGGTGTTTGGGGGAATTGCCCCAACTGGGTAGGTAGTTGGAGTGGATCTGAGCAACAAAGGCGTGGATTAATTCCTAATTGCCCTGGACAATTAGTTCAGAGATTTCATCCATCCCTCACTTCCCAAAAGCCTCCTGTCAGTCAGATTTGTCAAGATTGAGGGAGAAAATAAGCATCTGAGTTTGATCTAGCTGAATGTAAAGGCCACTCACCCCTACACCCTTTTCACCTACAAGGAACGAGCATTCATCAGGCAGGGGAGACAGACCCGCAAACTGAACAAAGGCGAGCTGTTCAACCGTTTGGAAGGCCTGTTGCGCGATCAGATGCGTGAGAGACTACATTCAGAGGGTGTGGAGGACAAGTAACTTCTGGATTTAAAATAGAGACTGATGAATGTGGGAAAGGAAAGTGAATGAGATGAATGATGGTACTAATATCAATATTTATATGATAGTATAATTTACAAATCACTACTTAATCAGTCAGTTTAATGATATCTCCATTTATAATCAATAGTGTTGATGGCCGAGGATCTGGCCCATGAATATGACTAGGTCAAAGCCTCTCTTTCTTCTTAGTAGAAAGAGATCTTGACCTCAGCCCACCAAAAGGCCTCCTTCCTCTCAGTCCTTCTCTCACCAGATGCAGCATCTATACAGTCTCTACAAACACTACGGCTTCAACCAAGTCATCTTTGAAGACCACATCAACGTCATGCTCGAAAGAAGAGCAGCAATGGAGGATGGATAATGGATTAGTTCAAAAAAAGACAAACCCCGCCCTTAGAAAAATGAGAAGAAGGATCACCCTACCAGAGATCGCAAGTAGAAGGAGGAACGTCCAAACCGGATTAGGGACAAGTAGAGGAATAGGGATGCTGAATATCGGGAGAGGCCCAAGTACCGGGAAAGGAAGTATATCTAGAAAGAAGAGAAGTAGTCAAGGAAATAGAAGGACAGTGAGCGTGATAATAGGCAAGTTACTAACTAAGAAACCGTTGGAGAAGAATACAGATGGAATAAATAGTCCGAGAAAGCCAGACAACAAACTCCACTCTAGAAGCAAGAAGTCAAATATTAAAATCTCAAGACAAGCCTGTTGCCCATGAAAAATAAGAGAAGAATGACAGACCAGCCAAGCAAGATAAATTCGAGAGACAAGACAAGCAGCTAGAAAAGCAAGAGAGACAGGAGAAGAAGGAAAGACAAGAGAAGCAGTAGGACAAGAGTGAGAAGAGGTGGGAGAAAGTGGGGCAAAGTTGGGATCGAGCAGTGGATTTGGCAAGAGGGCGGAAGTGCTGTGTGCTGATGCAGTTGGTAGTGAATGAAGAGGGGATGATAATCAGCTAGCTGCAGAGTGTGGTGTAGATGCAAAGAAGACTTTAATGAAGCAGCAATTAATTTATAAAGGATACTAAGAAACCAGTACTTATTATCCTCTCTACATTTTCAAACATCTCCTCCTAAAAAACTGCCTTCTGAAGAAAATGAGTCTCGCATAGGTCGTCCGTTCACTCCTTCTCTCATCATGCTCTGCATCTGAGGATCCGTCAGCAAAACCAGAGAGTAGCCCCAGTGCTCAAGAAGAGCAAGACACTCGCAGCCTTCCTCGAACAGAGATGCACCCTTCTAAAGGATGAGTGTGCGAGCGAGAAGGATAGAAGAGGCAGAGGCCATTTGCACAAGAGTCACATAGATTAGTCGCTGTCCTTTGCCACGAGGGATTCCTCTTATAACTCTCTGAACGAAGAAGCTAATCACCAAGATAAGATTGAGTAAAAGAGGGATTGAGTAGGGCATGTAGAATGATAGGAGATAGGTTGAGAGAGGTGACATTTGTGGTCTCAGCCAGCAGTTTTAGTCTTACCCTAAAGTCACCAGCCATAATAGTAACACTGCCATCAATACCCCGGCAGCTAGCACCCCTCCAGTGCTCCACTTTATCATGCGGTTTAGATCCACTCTCTGCAGAGGATTGCTAAGTTCTTTCAATACCAACTTGGTTAGCAGACACGTCCATAAGCCTGTCATGAGAGAACTGCTGTTGGTGATAATAATCCCGAGTTTGCAGGGCCCAATTACTTGGATAATTTCACCACAGTCCTGCAGAAGGGAGGTGATGAGTAGCAGGACGAGTAGGCGGTAGATAGGGATGGCTTTGTGGTGGAGGAAGTAGAGGTGGAGGAGGAGAGAGAGGATGACAGGGCCAGCAGAACAAATGGCAAGAATGAATGGAAGAGGGACTGAGGTGGTCATTATGATGTAAAAAAAGGAGTAAATACAACTAATAACATTTTGATTGGATGAGCACTTTTAATTCCAATAATAAACCATCCTTGTCCAATGTTCATGCACAGGATACTTTAGTTGAAATAACAACAACTCACTTATAAAAAATAGTAATCAAAGATCGTAGTTAGCATTTCGAGTCTATTGTTGAATAGCAACCACCTCGTTCTCTACCTACATAAATTTGGCTGTCTGCCTCCTGTCCTCTTAAGCACTCAGGGCCTACAGCCGAGCCTTTCTACTCTTTGCCAGCAGCTACTCATGCTTCCTAGCCCTGCTGTCTGTCAGCTCAGCGTATTGGGATCTTGAATCCGCGAGCTTGGCTACTATTTCAGCCTCTCGACTCCTACGAGAGGCTTAGAATTAAGCTCTAGAGCGATCAAGTTACAGATTAAAGGCCCTTTGTCGGATAGACTAGTCTTAAAGACAGGCAGCAGGGTGATGGGCATGTTCTTGATGGAGGTGGGCCTCTTCAGCCATGTTCTAAAGCCTAGACCTGACAAGGGCGTGTTCCAGCAATTTGTGCTCCATAATAAAGCTAAGAGATTAATTTTATTGTTCACAGCTCTTGTATATAGCTATTAAATCCATGTCCTATAAAGCCCAGTCCTAAACACACTGTCAGAATCCGCATCTCCTTCTACCTCCCCATTGAACTCACCATCTCCTTCTCCTACACCGCATTGAACAGATCCGGCTTAGTCTCCCGATCCACTATAAACCTCTCCACTGCCTCCTCCAGTTAGGCCTAATGCACTTTTTCGGCTAGCTGCACTCTCAGAATTTAGCGGAAGGAATCCCGGAGGTTTTTTTCCTTTATTTTCCGTCGTTGGGGTGAGAGGGTGGTGTAAGTTTCTCGAATGGCGATGTAGCGGGTTGAGATATGGGGCAGAGGGTCGGTTGGGGCACAATCTAGGACCTGAAAATGTTTGGCCAAGGGCTTAAGTTGTCCAAAAAGCCTTGTAGCGAAATGGATCATTAGAATGATTCAGATAGTTTTTTGGACGTCCATCAAATCCTTTAAGATGTTGAGGGATATTTTGGAGCCCACCACCTCTCCCACTCTCTAATATCCTGCTTTCAGTCGGAAGTTCTCTCCCTTCATCTCTCGCACTCTTCCCTACAACACTGAAATCTCATCTCTCAGCTGTAAGTCCAGGTGACTTTCTAGCTTGTAGTTACTCATTTCTTCCTCAAAGTACTTTACAAAAGTCTTGGCCAAGTGAGCAATCTCATCGAGCTTGGTTTAGCGACCGATAACCTGCTAATCCTTTTGATCAATTTGCTTGGTGAAATGGTCAATAGCACTTTCCTGATCCTTCAATTTGCCCTCCCATTCCACACAGTCTAACTGCTGATTCAGGATCAAGCTCTTGAGCTAGCGTATCTTTTGTCGCTCCTGACGAAGGTTTGCCAAAAAGGTCTCTTTTGTCCCCAGAATTGTTCGTGTGGCTCGGATTCTCCCAAACTCAAAGTTGGAAGTCTTCATTTCCAATCCATCCCAACTCTCTCCTGAACAGGTCTTGCCGGTTGGCTCTCTCCTAAAATTTGGAGATGACAGGGTTACTGCGTTCGAACCTGAGCTGATGTTGAACTCTGGCAAGTTATTTCTTAAGAACTATCTTCTATTCTGCTCGCTGATTCAGCTCCTTCTTAAATCCCTAGTAAGTCTTTGAACGCTAGTTTTATTAGTCCTTTACCTCAACTGAAAATCGGGACTGCTCCAGATTGAGGTGTTCCTGAATCTGCTTCTGCATTGTCTGCACCTGCTCTAGTTTAGTCAGTCGTTGATGCACTTCAGGACTCCTGTGCAGTAATGAGTTGATTTCTTTGGACTCTCTGATCCGGTTGTTCAATTACTCCCGCTCTTTGAGTAAATTGGTCTCCTGATCGATAAGGACAGCATTCTTTCTGTTTGACTGATCAAGCAGTAGAGTCACTCTCTTGATTTCTCGACTGTAAGATTGTTAGATAAGTACGCGTCCCTGCTTTTCTGTCTCAATTTCGCGCTAGATGAGTGACTCGACTTCCCTGAAGCCTCGATAGCTGCCCCCTTTCGAATCGAGTTCAGGCGGAATGTGCAGTTCATAGGGTGGCCGATCGTATGGGGAAAGCTTTCTAAGCAAAGCCTGGCGTGGAGAGTATCCTGACAGTTACATAAAATGTTAGGGCTGCTGGATTTAGATAAACCCATTACAAACTGCTTTATGGCAAGGTGACATATGACATAGATATAGTTGTGAAGCGATTAATGATTTTGTATGGCTGAAGAATAAAGTAGTTATGATTTACATTATTTTGATCAGCCATCTGGATCTCATCTTTCATCTTTTCTCAACCATCCATAACATTACGCAATTAACAAGCCTACACTCATTATCCATTTATGAATTATCTTGTCAGATAATGCCCATCTTGTTGGCCAACTCTACTGCCAACGAGCTTGGGGCCAGTTTAATGTATGCCTTCTTCTTCCCTTGGGGAGTTATCAAAGTGTGAACTTTTACAACTTTAACATCGAACATCTCCTTGAAAGCTGTCTTTATCATCAACTTGTTTGCAACGGTTGTCCACCAAGTAAGTCAGAGTGTTGGCCTTGTCCATGAGAGCTACGCACTTCTCTGTAGTCATCACTTTCTTCAGAATCGAGAATTTATCAAGCACTCCGTGCAGATTCTCCTTCACCTTCTGGGATCTGTAGGAATCCTTGAGGACCTTGGGAGTGGATTTAGGACGAGGGGCACTGAACCTGGTGCGGAAGTGGCGTCTTGCACTTTGGACTGAGCGTCCCTTTCGAAGTTCAGCAGCTGTCTTTTCAGCCTTCTTTACCATTTGTTGAAATATTGATTCAACTTCTGATATCTGCTTTTAAGACTAGGGTAGGGCTATCAAAGCCTATCGTAGTGCATGTAGAAGCTAGAACAGCCTCTTGCAAAATAAGTACTGCTCTTATTATATCGTTGCCGTGGCAATTATCTATAAATGCTCATTGACGCCCATACTTGATAAAATCACTGGACACTCACGATTTGACTATATCAAGTACTTTCTGCTCCAGTCTGTTTTAGAACAAGGTGTTCATTGCCAGAATTATACAGCTGTACACTCCGTATCCAATCACTCCTTTCTTCAAGCCCCTCACCATCCTAAATTTAGACCCATTCAGGAAGCTGTATACTCGTGCGTTCCTACCCAGACTTATCTTAAACAATCCTACTCCCACCCCAAATACTCCCAGCGCAGTGGAAACCTGTCTAATTTTAAGGTTGGTTTGGACCTATTGAATTTGTTGATCTTGATGCTTGGTTAGCATAGGATCGGCAAGTGCTCTCCTGAGGGCTTCCTTACGAGGGACTTAGCTCCAGACGAGGAAATACTCTCTGGCGAGTGCGAGTTATTCAGCAGGAAGACCCTTTTGCTGGAGTCTCTGCTAGAGTGCAGATCGGTACTAAGGATTTAACCAATTCTTAGCCAGTTCAGTATTGTGCATACTGTATAATGAATTTTGAAAAACAGATAGAGAAGGCAGTTGTAGAGGACAGGGAGCCAGACATAATTAAGCTATCTACTGCAATTTTGAAGAAAGACAAAACTTACATTGATGCAGCCAAGGCCTTTAGGAGTCTCTTCATGCCTGTTCACAATTGCCTCACCAAAATCAGGGCCATCAAGTACTTGAAGCACTTCATCATGACAGGAAACCTTGACTTCATCGACGCTCTGGCGAAAACAATTGGCTTTTACATCGAGAAAGCCTCCATAAAAACTAGGCGACAACCCGGATAAGTTTTTTGAAGAGTAGAAACAGCCTCCTGCCAAGGAACTGGGTAAATGGTCAGAGGATTTCGTGATGCTCTGCTGGGAAATGGTCGGATTTATTGGGCTTAATTATCCGCAACTGGATGAAGAGTAACCTTCCTTCTGGCAGAAGCTTTATGACAAGCTGAAACCTAAGCTAGGTCCAACGACATCCCAGAATTTTACAAAAGCAGATGCAAAAAAGTTTGATGAGGCTACCAATGTCTACCTAGATTCGCTTGAAGATGACTTCCATGAGCAACCTTCGGCAGCTCCCTCAGTTCCAATTCCACAGCCACCTACAGGCCATACTAGCAATTAGACGAAAAAAGTTCCTGATTCATATTCAAAGAGTGTGGTCCAGAAGGACGATAAGAAATAGCTGGTTGATGAGAACATCAAGCTGAAGAGGAGGACTGAAGAACTTCATAAACAACTGAAGTAGTAATAGGAGTTTTTGAGGGCCAGTAAAATCTAGCACCTAGAATTAAAAAGAGACATGGACAAACTCATAAAAACTAATGATTAGCTGCAAAGTGAGCTAGCCAATAGCAGACTCGAGGTTCAGCGATTATAGAAGTAGAATGTCTCCCTCAAAAGATCTTAGAAGCAAAACCTCCCAACCTCTAGATGCCTAGTACAAGTGCCAAATAGGTAGGAGAGGCTATGAAAAGAATGGCTTAAAGAATACTCAAACATGATATCTCAGGACAAGATCCAACTGCTGTGCTATAAAAGGAGATGGCCTCTTTAACAATATAGAATGAAAAGCTGAATGGACAGCTGCAGAACGAATCAGTCAAGTCAGCAAAGCTGTAAAGGCAATTAACAGAGCATCGGCAGGAAACAGCCCTCGTTAAGGCTTCTCTAGAAGAAAAGATTAAAGCAATGGTAAATTAGAAGGAAAAAAAGGTAGAATTCATTCAAAAGGAAAAGAAGGAGGAAGAGATGTGCTAAATTATAAAGTTGGAGGAGTCCCTGTTCAAGCCATCAGTGAGCCACTCACCCCAATTCAGAGCTATGTGCTGTCAATCACGTGGCATCCTGTATTAAAATACCTCTCTCCAAATCTAGTTCAAGAAAAATACCTACAACTCCAAAAAACTGAAACTGGTCCTACGAGCTAAGAAGGCACTTAGTTTGACTGTCGGACACAAGAGAGTGGAGGGAATGGAAGTGGAATACGGACCAAGGATTAGTGAGGTGGGAGATGAATATGGGTGATACCCTGGAGCAGGACATCCAGTGCTTGAGTATTTCTAGTTCAGCCTACTATAGGTTTTACACAATCAAAGTGTAGACCAACCACAATTCCAAACTATTTGTACCTCTGCCGTTTACTCTGTTTGATTTCTTTGAAAAGACATAGGATTAAGATAATGACCTTTAGTGTGAGTTTATGACAGTCAAAATAGAGAGCTTGGCCAGCCTATTTTCCCTGCCCATCTCTGACTAAATTAATCTTAGAGGCTCACTTCTAGGACACAGGGTGGTCCTCAAGCTCCAAGTTAGGTAATAAGACAAATGGAAGAGAGTAAGGGCTAGATGCAAGGCTGATAGAAAAATTGGAATAGCTATGCTCCAAAACTTGTTGATGCTGCTACTGCATAAGCATTGATTCTATTAACTATCGTTTACTCACTATGGTATCTATGGCATCACAGTCATTCAAGGATGCACACAGGAAAGTATCCGATTTTATCTTACAGCATACCAATCCAATAAGGACCTGGTCCAGGCGCAAGTATCTTTATAATGTCTCCTCGCTTCACAGTCAGATGTGAATCCTTGCTCCTGTCGCTATAGCCGTCGATTGCCCTAAATTCCCTCTGATGTTGCTCGAATCTGGCCCGAATGACAGATGCCTTGTCGGAATCGATTAGTGAAGGTGGGATGGTACTGGCAAGCTGAGACTCAAACTTAGGAGTCTTTTTCTAATCAGGTGTCCTTTTGTAGGTTTTGTTGTCAGGCTTGTACTATGTCTTAAGTCTCTTGTATTTTTACTTCGGATTGTTTGATCGTGAGGACTGGATGCTTTATCTAAGTTTCACTGACTGGTGGGAGTCTAATAGGAAAGACCGGTTGTTCTTTTTGGTTGTGGAATTGTACTGTTTGCTGGAAGATAGTTGTCTCACAGGTCCTTTTACTTAGGACTCTCTCCTTTCTTCTTACAGGCTACCAATCACCTTACTCAGCACCTAGCAAATTTTTTTCTTTTATGCCTTCAGTAGCTTGCTTTTTTCGATGACTGTAAAGATGGAAGCAATGGCCTTTTTAGCTTGCTGGGTAGTTCGACTCAATTATCTATAGTGTGCGTGGAGAGAGTCCTTCTAACATCGCATACTCTACAAATCTCCCTCAAGTTATCGTATTCTCAGCTTGAGCTTTATCTTTGCTTAAGGTCCGAGCTCATCCTTTTCTATTATGTTTTCAATGAGAACGTTTTACAGATGATTGTGATGATCTTCTTAGTAAAAGCCTAGTTTGCTCTGTGAATCCTGAAACAAGAGAACTTTCCCTGGTTCCTCATCCTCCTCAGCTTCAAAGGCATGTTAGCGGAATGTGATGATATCGGAGGACTGCTAGAGAATGGAGAAGGAGTTGTCTGGGTGGGGTTAGTGGAGTTTGATATGGGACAGTTCAGTGTGCTGACTGTTGCATGACTTTTGAGCAAGTACCTTTCGGTTCATAACGTATATAATCTAATTAAAACATCTAGCAGATATCTGTAAGAAAAAAAATAGCCATGTAAAACACCCACAGCATTACGGATGTTGCTTTCATTCACTCATTATCGACCATCACTCTAACCCCATTAGTAAATGAATTTCGAATCGGTCATCGAAAACATTGAGAAGATGGCTGTGCTGGCTGGCAGCTCCACACGCAGACAGAACCAACTCCTCGAGTCAATCATCCTAAAGCAAAAGCGTATTCAACAACTGATCCTTGACCAGGTTTCCCGCCACAAGGCTTTACTTGCTGAACAGGGAAAGTCGAGTACAAACGCATAACTGTTATCCTAACTGTAAACCCTGCACTCACTGACTGAGAGCAGTACAGACCTAGACCAAGAAATGTAGGTTTGTAGAGAGAATGCCAAAAACTTTTAATAATTTTTAGCCGACATGGACCATCTCCAGGAGTTATGGATCAGTTTGGAGAATGTCAGGAAAAGGAAGGGACTGCTGTCCTCACTGATGGACTGCATAAGGAGGTACGAATTCAACGGGAAGGTGATGCTGGCAATGAAAGTCAAGCACAAAGGGACAGTCTAAACCTTCGAAGCCAGTCCTGACCCCGAAAAGAACTGGAAAGCATTACTACAGGCTTACGAATGATTATTGATATTATGATAGTAATTTAAATAAATGTTTGTACTGACTGACTAGAAAGGTATTACTATAATGGGACTGCAACGAGACAGGCATTACTCCAAGTACCTGTTCTTCCACAGGATTTAGCTACCATTATTAGTTATTGTTCAGTGGATTAATGAATATATTCTTCTGCTCATGAAGAGATAATGGCGGTAGCAGTGGCAGCGTTGTATTTAAACTTGGCTGGCAGCTTCTGAGTCCGTTTGTAATAGCGTATCAGTCGGTGAATGCGGGATTCAATCAAAATCAATCGGTACTTCCCATCCTTGTCCTTCCTGAACTTTTCCAAGTGCTTACGGATGTTCATTGCCTTCTTTATCAGGCAATATAAATCCTCGGGAATCTCAGGGGCACAGCCATGCTTTTTGAGAATTCGCAGTATCTTTTGACCAGTGAGCAGCCTGACTTGAGGAATGGCATGACTGTCCCTGAGGATCTTGCCTATTTGACTGGGAGCCTGTCCCTTTTTGGCAAGTTTGACGATGAGCTCGCAGACCGCAGAGGGAGAGTTGACGACCCAGCGAGGTGTCTTCCTAAGGTAGGGAGTGCACGAGCCACTAATTCCCTTGCCCTTGCCCTTAGACTGCATCCTGCCCATTGTTGATCCCAATAATTAATCACCAGATCTTCAACAAAACCAAAATTATTTGATAGGTTTTCAGTATAGCTTATTTCTTCGAATGTTCAAGTATGAAGTCGAACGGCCTTCTCCGATGTACTTCTCTCGCAACTCGTCGATCCGTTTGTTTAGCTCGTCAATCTTACAGCCTCCATCCAGCACTGTGCTAGCAGTACTTCGGTAGAATGACTCCTTCCCGAATTCGGAACGATTAATTCTGCTCCTTGATTCATGCAGAGCTGAAACGAGGGCAGCACGGTCATAGCTTTCCTTAGGAGCAGCCGCATACAAGCTTTTGTTGTTGGGGTTATGCTGCCTAGGGATTATCAAGGATTACCCATCAAGTTTCTTGTAATTTATTGCAGGCCTATCCCTTTCTGTCCTGTAGAAAGTAGAGTAGGCCGATGGAAGAGCGACTTTGATTTGGTTTTCCATTGCTTTCTCGTACATTTTCAACTGTGCGATGAAGCCATCATTCGGGTGCATGATTGGCCTTCTAGCCTTTACCTTGGAGTACGCCTCGGAATAAGAAAGGCCTTTGCACTTCATGAGATAGGCTATGACCAAAGTGATAGATCTTGAGACCCCAGCTATGCAGTGAACCAAAATGTTGCCTCGTTTCCTAGCATCACTGATGAAGGAACAGGCTTCTTCAAAGAAAGGTGAGAGATCAAATCGTTCGTGATCCTAAGCTGGGATGTGTTTATAAAGAGGGAGAATGTGTGAGGGATGAGAGAGAGTGACATTTTTTGCAGCACCTAGGACTGCCGAAATGTGCAGTCTCGTCAGGGTGTTGGGATTCTAAGCAGCTTCCCGGTTGCTGACGTAGAGAGCACCCATACCCCTTTCCTAAGGCAAGATGAGTTGAATGTCTTCTGGGTATTTCCTAAAGGTTGAAAATGGGTGCATTTTAATTTTATTGATTGGGGTAATAAAAATATTGCTTTGTCTTGCTTTGTCTGTGCTCTGAAATTCATTTTGGACTCACAGACAAATTATGCTTTGATATTTACAGTGATCCAACAAAATAATGATATGCACGCCATGCCAATCTTGCTTTATGCAATCATTTTCCCCATTAATAAATCTTGTTCAGACGTTCGACCAACTTGCTATTCTCTCCCTCTGGAAGATCCTCCTTCAGTCTAGCATCGAACCGTACTCGCGCTGCCTCACCTATCATCCCACGTAATTCTACTCGCAGCTGATCAGTCTGACTTTTCTTCTCAATTTCAATCTTATTGGTCGGAAGCTGTATGACGTCAGGAGAGGGTTGCTCCTTAGCTTCTTCTTCATCGTGCTGAATGACTCCGTCTTTGATGCGGAGGACAGAGCAGTTCTCGGTGATGGTGTTCTGGCGCATGAGCATTTTCTCTTTTTCGTAGATTTCGTTACGCTTTTCAGGGTTGTATAGTTCAATTTAATTGACCGTGCAGAGTTCTTTGGGTTTGATTTGTTGATTCAGCACTTTCCTCCGCAGAGACAGGTTCTGTTCATTCTTCAGGTTAGAGAAAATAATCTTGAACCTTTCGTTGTACTTGCGCTTCAAATGGTCCCTTAGCCCCTAGTTGCAAAACGATATCAACCCTGCCTAAATTGCAAAAGCCAGTTTCTTCACATGGTCGAACATGGCCTTCTCCTCCATTGAAATCAACAACTTCTCCTCAGGATTAACTTCTGGAGTTATTCTCAGCTCCTCGACTCCAACGAGGAGGCATTTGATGAGCCGCTACTTGATTTCTACCCTCTGCTTTTCAATCGGCTAGTATCGAGTAGTATTCACTGAAAGTCTGTAAAACTCTAGATGCCTTTTTATCCGGGAGATAGCTTCATCTGATAAGTTATTGAATTAGCCTTGTTTTCTTTATACCACCTTCTCATTAGGAGTGGTGATAGGCTTAGACTCCATTTTTTTGGGGGCATTAGGTTTGTTGAGGGATTACCAAATGAGGTCGATGTTGCCTGCAGAGAGGTCGATCTTCTGGTGGTCAGTCTCAATGAGGTTTTCAAGTTCCTGGGCAGGGAGTGAGGCCTCTCGCTTGAGTGCTGGCTTATTTTCGACATCTTCCATTAGCTATCAAAACAATATTTTGAAATGGTCCATTCATTTGGGGTTATAAATTGGTCCTGGGTTGTTATTAGCAGGCTTGGCAAGGTCTATCCTCTATCCCTTACCGAATGATATCAGGCGATCCAGCAACTTATCCCTCACTTCGTAGTGTGCATCAGGCACCCATCTTTTCTATTCCGCCATCCGCTCACTGTACATCTTGAGCCGTCCAAAGATCGATGTCTTCCTCTTGTGCTTGCCAATTATTTCTCTCACCTCGTAGTGGGGAGGAGGGTTTCCTTGTGTCATGTGAGGTGCATAATTCTATTTCTTTATAGGGTTATGCACTTTCTCATATGCACAGAAACCTACTCCGAATGTCTTGCCTTTGGCAGGGTTGGAAGAATTTGCCATGATGTTGTATGTGCCAGGATCCGGCACCTATTTGCTCACCCGGATCAGGTTAGGGTTGATTGCATGCCTCTTGCCTTTTCCGAAACTACAACTCTTCTTCGTTCTGGTGCTGGGCAAGTTAATTTCAATTGCAGAGCCATCTTTGTTTGCCTCAGGTTTAAAGCGCTACTCCTTAGAAAATGAGTAGCTAAGGGAAGTGTGTCGCCAGGTGGCAGCAGATTGGGGTGGAATGAATGTTCCTAAGGTAGATTAAGGTCTGTGGAGAATGAATTTGGAGGCCTGTGTGCTGAAGAGAGCTGAGGTCTGCTTTGGTCTCTGGAAGGTACAGTCATGTTCGGTTTGTAAGGTGGAGTATTGATTGATCATTTTATTGCTCTATCTGTAAGATTATTTTAATAATATGAACATTTCATTTGAACTACTCGTTCTTTATACACTCCACCAAAGTTTGCATTATGTTGTTTGCTACTCGAACGTTGTTTGCGCTGTTCTTGTCCAGCCTCAACTTTGACACCTTCCAGCCCCATTTCCCTGCACGCCCGATCATCTTCTGCACCAGCGCTTGCTGCCCAGGCTACTCACAGAATTAGGTAAGCACAGTTCGCGAGAGCACATCTTCAACCGAACAGCTCTAGACGAGTCTAAGTGAAAGTTCTTTCATTCGAGATTATTTGATTTAAACTCTGCTGCACTAGCTTATCAATCCGCTTAAGGGCTCTTAACTACTCTCTCTTGCTTGCTACAAGGCAGTATCGAACTGCTTGCTAGTCTCGATATCGAGGAGCAGAAAATCGAAGAAGAGATCTGCGTAGGTCTGGAACTCTTTGGATGTTTGTTTTACATATAGGTCGTACACCCTGAACTCAGCAGGGTACTCCCTGCTCATCCTTTCGTTTTCTAGGACAAGGAAGTCGATGGAGTTCATTTCTGCCGGCTTCCACTTGAGAAGTTGTGGGCATGAGCCTGTTGTATAACTCCACTGGTTCTTTGTTATTATGAGTCCATCATTCTAGTGCTTTAGTTTAGGAATGTAATAATCCAGCAAGTATCTAACTGAACTGTAGATGAAAAAATCCTTTAGCAGCAGCCTTATTGCCTATCTCTAATCTTTCTTGGGCTGCATGCCATTGAATGTCTTGTTCAGTCGAATGAACTTTTCAGCACAGTACAGGCGGTCGAAGTACGTCATGCTTTGGATGCTCTTCGCTTGGTGCACCAGAGTGTCAAAGATGAGAAAGCGGAGTTCACCAGCCTCCTCCACCAATTCGCCATCCAAAATTTAATAGATTAGTTCGTAGTCCCTGTTTTACCCATACTTTTCAGGCAAGCACAAGCCCTGCAGTTGAATCTAAAAAAATTGCAGTCCGCCCGTCTTTCCCACCTTCCTCGAGGTGAGCAGACTCTTCTGGTCCCTCAGCACTAGCAGGATAAAACGCACCCCATCTGACTTTTCACATACGAAGTATTAGTGAGGTGCCAGCTAGACTTGCCGCTTAGCATCTCGAGTGAGTGAGACGGGATGAGCGCCAAAGAATTAAGTAGGCTTGGCCTGAAGAAGGGTGGAGAGAGTGGAGAGATCAGTGCGAAGGCATTCGAGCATGGGCTAATCCTAAGCAGTTAACTATCTGCCGGGCCTAAGGAGGGATAAACTCATGATAGGATTAATACAAAATCAGAGGATATCCATACTTTCTCAATCTCGATGAAAGGACTTTAAAGTTATTGAATGCTTTTTCGAATACTGCCCTTTAGCTATGACTCATTCCTTTATCACTCGATCATTTGTGAAGAACTGATAATCCCAGCCCTCCAGCACCCTACTTCTCTTGCGCAGTCCTCTCCCTTCCTTCTCATGCCTCTCGAGTGCCTCTGTCATCTCCCGAATCCACTGTCTCTCATTCTCCCCTGCAAAACGATCGACGCTTAGCTATTCCTCAAGCTGCTTTTTCAACAACTCGTTCCAACGATAATGGTAATGGAGGGCATCTAGCCGTTAACCCAAATCCACCTATTCTTTGGGCTTGGGGTGGTCCAACACTCCCACAGGCTCGATGTGTCGGGGGTTGCGCAGGGATTTGTTCTTGGGGGGATTAAGATCAGAGTAAACACCATAGGCCTGGAGCATTGGAAGAATCTGTAGTCTGGGCTGGATAGTCCTGATGACAGGCTTCCCCTTGATCTTTCTGGATCTTCTGGGTAGATCGATTAGAGGCATCTTCAGTTAATATAAGTGATTGGGAGAGTCAATACCGATTCCTCATCAGTTGACGTTTGGTTCGTTCAATTTCCATCTCCAGTTGAAGGTTACCCAGCCCTCCTGAACTTCCTTTGCATCCCCCGCAGCCTGGACGAGAACTGGCGTAGGAATTGGTGAATGAGCTGGTGTACGGGCTCGAATGTCCTAGTCCGGAGGAATACGCACCGAAGTTGTTGCTAGATTTCCTGAAGAAATTGTCCATAAATTTATTATTTTATAATGATCAGTGTGCGAAGATTTGCTAGCAGCCGCACTGTGCTGATGATAACGCATCGTATGGTTCCTGATTTCCACTATTTGGGATATTCCATCACGCCAGCTCACGTCGCCCATGTTAAGGCCCATGACTCGACTCAGAACCTCGTTTTCGGTGGCCGCAGCTTCCCTCTCGGAGAAATAACGATAATGTATGTGGGCGATCCACGGAGAGTGCAAGAGTTCATTGACAATGACCCGTATAAAAAAGAGGGACTAATAAGAGAAAGTGAGGTGAATCTGCTGGAGGAAGAAAAGCCAGGAGAGGCAGAACTACTTGGAAACAAAGTTAGTTACAGTTGATATATATAATCATACATTGGTGGCATTGCTTGAAATACAGGTACATCAAATGCACATCCTGTGGTATCGACAGATTAAATCATAGTCTGTTTATCCATCAGCATCAGCATTGGCGATAGGACAGATCCTTGCCAGGCTTACGACAATGCACATGGCCTTCCCCCTTGCAGTCCATGCACATCACTCTAGCATCTTCGCTTATCAGCTCATAACCCTTAACATACCCATCTACACCGCTCATCCTTACCCCCGATTCTCTCCCATCTATTGAACTCTCTCCTGCTCTCTTCACACTCCCTAGTCAAGTGCCCAAGTTTACCGCATCTGTAGCACAGTGCTTGGCTGGAACATTCCCAAGATTTGTGCTGATCTAAGAAGAAGCTGCACTAGACGGGTCTTGCTTTGAGGCATGAGCGACGGGAGTGTCCGGGATGTCTGCAACGACAAAACAGTGGGTGGTGTGGCTTCGACTAATCAAAGCAGCGGTTCCATTTGCGCAGGTTTTACATACTTGGATTTCCGTATTTCTTGTTCTATAATTACCCTTCTTTGTGGAAGGAACGGTTGGTTCTTACCTGCTGCTAAGTCACCTCTGTTCCTCTAGGGTCTGCATAGTAGGGCAGGAGTGGAGAGCTGCTGCCAAGAAGCATGAGGAGGTTGGAGGAGGGGTGGAGTTTGAAGCGGAGGGGCTACTGCATGGTTTTTCTAGGTGGCTGATAAGGATGACTCCGAGGGCAATACTGCAGAAGCGGCTTTAATATCTTTTTTTATCGCTTTGATTCGATGTAGGTCCGATCGTGCTCTCGAATGTACTGCTCATAATCATCCTCCATTTCCAACAATAAAATTAAGACCATCTTTTCACTTTGATGATTGAAAGTGCTGATCCCAGTCGCTATCTTCTCCTTATCAAGCCCCAGTGCTGGGAGCTGGCCTTCGAGCCTGGCCTACGCGTCACATCTACTATTGAGGCTGCTCTCCAGCACTTCTAGCAAGAGTTTGGAGTGTTCGAGGAAATGAGCATGAGTCAGGACGAGCTGGAGCACAAGCTTCGGAACTATTTCCACGAGGAGTAATTCTATCTGCCATCTCTCGAGCAAATCAAAGATCTGGCTGTTAAAGTTGGACCTTATTAGCCCCGTCTTCTGGACCTCTATCAAAACTATTATTTAATAGGAGGTACCATGCCAGTCGTCTGCCGAAAGGACCTTATCGACAGAGTCAGCGACCTTCTTAAGCGTGATAACCTCTCTTGCTCAACGGCTGTCAGCAGGCAGCCTGACCCAAGCGAAATCCTCCCTCGGATCAACCAAGAGGCTGTCGAGCAGGCTCTTGGTTTTCTCGAAGCACTGCCTCCCATCGATACTGGTCCGCGTGAGATAATGGTTTCAGGGGCAAAGACTTTCTTTATTATTAGAGTACATCGCTTGGAAATGCTGCTGGTGGAAACGAAATTTGAGAGTCAATCTTAAATGCTCGATCACATCTATTCGCAAAAGGTGCTTCACTCCTTGGACTCCTGCTTAGTGCTGCCTCTTTTCTACTACGATTTGGAGAAGATCCCTATGCTGGTGCTGGGGCTGACGTATCAGCTGGAGTGGGGTGTGGGGTGTGGACTGCTGTCCCGGCAGTGGCAGCCTGGGTAGCGCAGGGTAGCAGTGACCCAGCTGCAGAGCTTGTTTTCCAACCTGCACTCCCAAGACTATTTTAATATTAGAGTTTTTTAGGATTAGATCTATTTCTCGAATGGTGCCATCCGAGTTATGTCCCTTCAAGTCAAACCTCAGGGCTACCTGCCTCTTCTCCAGCTGTACTTGGCTGCTCGTGACTAGTGGGCTGGATGGAACTCTACCTTGCCTGTAGACTCCTTCGCCAATGATCGAATGGAGTTAGCGCGAGTCTGCTTTGAGCTGGGAGTGGGGTAGTACATAAGTGAATATGAGTTGATGAAGCTGATGCAGGGATAGGGCTTGTGTCTGGATGAATAGAACTAGCTATCGGAGGTGTTGGGGGGTATGACATTTCTGCCTGAATGAATATGATACAATGCATGCCTGATAAATTGTCTAATTGGCAGCAGGAGAAGTGAACTTCAGATACTTAACCAGTTGATGGACTTGGTGGTGTCTAAAGCATATGCTGCAAGGATTATTATGATGGTGTTATGTTATGATATATGTCAGAAATAATATGTGGTTATTCGGAGGGGACGACGACAAGAAGAAGAAGGAAAAGGAAAAGGAACAGGAACAGCAAAGGCAGGCTGAAGCCAAGAAGAAGAAGGAATTGGAGGCTGAAGTCAGGGGTGAAAAGGCCAAGTTTTAGATCGAAAAACAGATAGATACCTTTGACAAAATGATCAAAAAGTATGAATATAGCATTGAAACCATGAAGGTCTAGGCTAAGGAAGCTTTAAAGGCCAACAAAAAGTAAAAGGCTCAATAAATTATGAGTGAGGTGAAAGCAACAAAAAATCAACTGACTGTACAACCCTAACCAGGCACTGATACAGAAACGAAGACTTATGAGGAAGCAGATAATCAACATAGAGGCGATGAAAGGCGATGCGGACATGGCTATGGTCCTGGACAATGCCAAGAATTACATGAACGAGCAGACTAAGGAGGTTGAAAAGCTGGAGGATGTGATAAATGATCTCAAGGATATTGAGGAGGATCAGAAAATGCGCAATGACTTCATAGCAGAGAACAATAATCTCGATGACGAGGACATTGAAGATGACGATATGTGGAAGGAAATGGTGTAAGAAGTGGGCAAGGAAAAGTAGGCATTGAAGAAGGGCAGCTATAAGGAGGAGAAGAAGGAATAGCCAGTGGCTACCAAATCAAAGTAGAAGAATGCCAAGATTGCTGCCCTTATTGACCTTGATTGATGAATAACATCTTAAATGAAAAGAAGAATATGAATAGAATAGCCTCTTAGTATGGAGATGAATAGATGTGATTAGAAGAGTGATGATTATATAGATTTGATGTATGGAGTTGGTTATTAATGTAATGGTGGCATGATAGACGAATGAGTTGAAAGAAGAGTTTAAACGGAGAGCAGGCTAACCTGGAATATTCACTCCATCATCTTTATTAAAGGCTATTAAAGGGTAAGGCCTCCTCTGCTATGGTGGATTGACATCACAGCATTTCATAGACCTCTTCTATTCATTTCTGTTATCAACCACATCTAACCATTATTTATACCCATACAAGCCATGGCATTATCAAACTATCAAACATATCTTTATAGCTTTCTCAGCAGAAGGAAAAGGAAATACAGCTGAGCTTGTTGTCAGGTCATAAAGGTCATAAACAACCATCATGATTTTTCATATCTGGTGAGATGCCGCATCAACTCTCGCTTTATATCCTTCTGCTTTATCTTGCCAGGGTCAAAATAATCCCAGCCACCTCGAATAGCCACTCCCCTTTCACCTCGCTCACTGTCCGCATGTAATTCTTCTTTGTCAGCACCAACTCATTGTACATCACGAACTCAGGCTTTTTAAGCAGCACGCAGCCAGGATGGATGGCCACTGACTGACAGTCTTTGATTTGTGAGGTAGAGACCGTTTCGTTGCAGGCAGGCGACCTGAGTGAAGAAGCCTGCAAGTAGACACTTTCGAATAGCGTGCTAGTCGTGGTGAAGTTTAATTTTTTCATTGATGGTGTGGCCCTGCTTGAGTAGGATTTCCTTGAGCTGCTGTCTGACATCAGCTGCAGATTTTAAGCTCTTCAAATTAAGGAAATTCTAGCTGGCCCAATTCCGCTTCTATTTGTTTATCTGGTAAGCCTCGAATGCCTTCAGTAAAGTGCAATGGTCGCCCTCATTGTGCCGGAACTTCAGATGTGCGTCCCTTGCTGCACCCTTCTCCTTAGTACTCAGAAAAATGGGCGGAACTGCAAGGCAGGCGACGATGCTGAGGATCTCACTCGCCACTCCGTAGCCTGGCGCCTCTATCAGAACTTTAGCCAGAAGGGGGTCAAGAGGGAATTAGCAAATGGACTTGCCTGTTTGTGTGAGGTTAGTTTAGTCGTCTATTGCTCGAATGAAGTGCAGCAGTTCTAGAGCCCGCATTAGAGTCTACGGAGCAGGTGGGTCCATGAAGTCGAAGTGCACAACATCGTCCACTCCTAGCTTCTTTAGAGTTAGCACGATGGATGAAAGGTTGGCTCGCATTATTTCAGGGTGGGTAAACTGCTCCAGCTCGTGCTCGTACGAATGCTCAGTGTACAATCGGAAGCACTTTCCAGGCCTGGTTCTGCCAGCCCTGCCTGCTCTTTGCTTGGCACTGGCCTGCGAAATGGGAGCCACTAAAAGTGATTCGACCATGAGTCTGGGATTAAAGACCTTTTGTTTCACGAAGCCTGGATCTATGACGTATACGATTCCATCGATTGTCAGGGAAGTCTAGGCAATGTTGGTGGCCACTATCAACTTACGGCTGGGTCTTTTTCCAGGCTTCTGAGGTGGCGCTGGTTGGAAAATTCTCTGCTGCTGTTTCGGTGGCAGGGCCGAGTAGAGAGGAATGATTAGTAAGTTGCCTGCCTATTGATACTGTGACAGCTCTTATTAGATGGAGGTGCAGACCTTTTCTATTTCTTCTTCTCCCGTCATGAAGAGAAGAATGTCCCCCTAGTCCTGTTCTAGATGGATCTGGAGAGCAGTGGCGATGGAAGCTTCAACATAGTCTTCTTCTGGTTCAGAGGCGTAATAGAGTTAGACAGGATGCATTCGACCTGAGATGGTGAGCAAAGGGGCATTGTTGAAGTAGGTGCGGATTTTATCTGACTGCATGGTGGCACTCATGATGATGAGCTTCAAATCGGTGCGTCTTGTAAGAAGGCTCTTCAAGATGCCGAACAGGATGTCAGTATTGACAGTCCTCTAATGAGCTTCATCGAGGATAATGATGCTGTAGCGATTAAGTTCTGGATCAGTCATTGACTATCTCAAGAGCATACCGTCGGTCATGTACTTCAGAATGGTTGACTCACATGACCTGTCCTCGAACCTAATTGAGTAGCCCACTTATTCCCCCAGTTGCACATCCATTTATTCAGCAACTCTTTGAGCCACGCTCATCGCAGCCACCCTTCGAGGCTGTGTGCACGCAATCGCCTTGCCCTTGTTCAGACCAAACTCCACAAGGAACTGGGGAATCTGTGTCGTCTTTCCAGACCCTGTTTCACCAATCAGGATGAGGCGAGAATACTTCTGGACCAGCCTGGCAAGATCATCTCTAGCGGCCCAGGCACTAAGCTTCTGCCTTTACTTCCGGAGTTGGAGATAGCGCTAGGAAGGAGAGCGGGGAGGAAAGACCTTTTTGCGTGGACCTGGGTCTTAAAGTTGAAGTTGCCTTTTCATGAATATTGATATTTATTCGCTATGATGTTCAACCTGCTTGTCAAGGCCTGCTTCATCCTCTTCCTCACCACCTCAGTCCTCTACACCACCCGCTGCCTTGACCGGTCCTTCAGAAACCCTATCTGTCCTCATGCACCCAATCTCGCACTCATACACACCCTCTCCAAGTCACAGCCACTCAAAAAAGTGCTCAGCAGAATCAGTGCCAGCTGGCTGGAGGACACGTTGCTGGTGACAGGGCTGGCGACCGAGATATCAGTGGGGATGGGGGTAGGATGGTACTGGGTGAAGAAGGTATGGTGGAAGAGGGGTGTGATTGCGGGAGTGGTGATTCTGGTATGCTGCTTGCTCCGAGTGCATGAGTGGATAATAAAATGACATTATCTTCATACAAAGACTTAAAATATGGTGAAGTTGTAGAACCAGCAGCCGACCTGGCTGACCTGCATTTATTTTTGGAGGAGGAAGGTGCCGTTGAGACTACCTGCATCCATCACCACCCACTCCTCCTCAACAGTCTTGACGAACTTTAGGTGTGTGGAGGAAATCGCTCTGTCGTTCACTGAAATGATATTCCCAATGTCATTCCCCACTGTCAGCTCATCTCCCTTGTAATTTATTGTCCTACTCTTGCCCTGCTCTTCATACTCCAAAAAGATTTTCTGCCTGTTAGCTTCTAATATTCTAAAGCAAGTGAGGCCAGCCACGATCACTGAATGAGAATTGATAAACTACCCGTCTACTCCTACCTTCTTCCCTACCATCTCTCCCCCATTCACTGTCCGAGCAGTCATCTCCCCTCGCTGTCCCCAGTTCAGAGTGATGGCCTACTAAAAGAGCTGTTTCTTTCGGGTCTGCTGCATGCGAATGAGGATTTCTCGCCCCTCCTTGTTGAGCACCTCGCTGACCATACTGTCTCCCATTTCGTGTGAGGAAATAGACATTCTGCTTCTATACTTTTGTATTGCAAGGCCTAGGTAATAGTTGCGTTTCGGGTCCAGTCTGTACTAAATGCCCTCGGGAAGAACTAACGAGGAAACCACTTTCAGGATGTGGGGTCTGTTGACGAGCTTCTCCATCTCCGGGTCCTTCGATTTGACCTTTATGACCTTGGGACTGGAATTGGGGAGTTTTGAAGGCTCAGAGGAGAAGATTAAATTCCGTTCTGTCAGATCGACCCGATGGTTGTGTGGGTTATCAGAAAAAGTCACTTCCTCGTTTTTATCTGGGGGTTTTGGTATAGCTTTCACCGTTTTTATACTTCTTGTCCTTCTAGCTTTCGAAAATACTCCTGCGCGGCCCTGGCCATGAAGTAGCCTGCACAAGCATCTCGTGCTTGCGGTCAATTGGTTCTGCCTAGCAAAAGCTATTACTTCCCATTAAATTTGAAGCATGAAGTTCAGTCCAGCTGAGCGTTGGGAAACTATTTTCCTCAAAAACAAGCGATAGGAGCTGCTTGACTGCCAGGCCATTCTTCTCGATAACCAGCAACATCTCCACCACCTCGTCAGGCAGTCAGCTAAGAAGCTCGTCCAAGCATGCTAAGCATCCTGTAGACTTGGAGAACTCAGCAAAGAGCAAGAAGCATTAATAGGCATAAGGCGAGGCCTATTGGGAGAACTACGGCGGTGCAGATAATCGAACCTTGGGGTTCAAAGAGTTTATTCTGAGGAGGTGAGATCATTAACGAAAGGCATTGGCGCCATCCTCTCCAACCTTTCCTGCGACGAAACCTCATTTGACTCCTTCATCGAGGCATTTACAGAAGCACTAGAAAGCATTGATCGGAATGGCACGGCAGCAGGTCCAGGAGTATCAGAAATGGCTGCTGAGGACTAAGTGATTGCCAAGGAACTGCTAGCTGAGAGCGCAAATAAGAGAGACACAGAGATAGAGAAAGACAGCAGAAAGGAAGTAGAAATGATAAGTGAGGTACTAACCAGAAAGTCTAAAGTAGTTTTCAAAGAACCTCAGGCTTCCTCAACGGTGATATTCTATTTTATTATGCAGAACGAGGCAGACAATGCTTGTTGCCAGCTGGTCAAGGATCAACGCAGGCAGCTCGAGGCCATGAACCACCAGATGCAGCAGGTGGCAGACATTCTCGACCTGGAACAGAACAAGCGGACGGCTGCCTGTCTTCTCCTCACCAGAACATGCCTATGAGTGTTAGAGGCAGGAACTTGCTACTCTAAAGTAGAGGTTGCAGGTGTGCTAAGGCTAGAACCATGATCTTCGATTGCTCGCTCTACGGTTGGAGCATGAAAGCAAGGCTATGCGGTAATAGTTCGAGATGAACGCGATGGGACTAGTGTCTGAAAAGAACTCATAGATGGAAGTCTTCTCAGTGAGGAAATAGGAGCTTGAGGCTCACACCTCCAAGCTGGAACTTGAAAAGTAAGAACTCTCCAAAGCCCTACTTACTAAATCCTAACACAATATGCAGCTCGCCTGCCAGCTCGAACGTTAAAAGGTTATTGGCTAAAGTCACTTGGAGGAAATCAAAGCCCTACAAATCAAGCTCAAAGACTGCGAAGGCTTTTGCTAGCACCTTAAGAGTGTCCTCGACCAGGAGATGATGAGACAGCATATGAGCGGACATCAGGCAATGGAGAATCAGCTCGCCAACTAGAACTCACTGTTGAAGACTCATATCACCCATCTTGAGGAGACTCATCAAGACATCCTAAGGGAGCTCGAAGAAAGACTTTAGCATGTCAAGACAAATTGGCATAAGCAGCAGACTAAGTACGAAGATCTTGTCAAAAAAATAGAGACTGCAAAGGACCAGTCAAAAAAAGAGAAGGCCTCTCTCCAAGCCACCATCGAGGAGCTTGAGACCAGAGTCGAGGAGCTGACAGCGAGTATGCAGACGCAGCGAGACAAATTCATCGAGGCTCTCGATCAGCAGTTCTCTGAGAAAGAAGACCTTCTGCAGAAGCTTTACCGCACTGAGGAGACACTGAAAGAAGTGCTAGCTTAGAACAGGATAATTTCAGGAAGGGGGAAAAGAGGGGCGACTGCTCGCACCAGGCTTGAAGATTGATAGATGAAATGCTATGATTTATAAATTTGCACAGCCTCTTCAGTCTACACCTGACCGAGTCCTCCGAGGCCTTATGAATCCCGAGGTGATTCGTGCATGTCACCCCATGGTGACTCAAATCCAGGTCCTACACCAGAGTGAAACGTAAATCACTCTTGCTATCACAGACCAGCTGGACTGTTGTTGCTGTCCTTTCTCTTTTACTTATCGAGCCCTTCTGGAAAGGCTCGACACGCACACTGTGAGAGGAAGGGCTTGGCAGTTCCCTAACATTGAAATAGACACGATGTACAGAATGAGAGAGGGGAGTGAGTTGGAGCAGGAGACTCGAGTGTAGGCGTGTTGCTGCCTAGTGGGAGTAACAGCAAGGGCAGCAGAGTAGGCTCACAGAACCTATCTACACAGGCTGGGTGACTATTTGGCCAGCTGAAAGACATGACAAAATTATTATGGCAATCATTTGGGTTGGTAATTGTCCTCCACGTACTAGCAGAACTTTATTGGGTCGTATACCTTCAGCACAGCCAGGGAAATCACAGCAGGCAGCGGTATCATCCCTCCTCTCCTGGGCAACCACTCCACCAGTATCTCCATCCCTTCCTTCCCCATCCGACATGCCAACACCTTCTTCACCTTATCTCCTTATTTCACACTCCCAGCCTAGTACTTCTCAAACATACTCTTTGACATTATGTCAGGGATGGGGTTAGGGATGGGAACTTGGATGGGAGCAGGGATGGGAGCAGGGGTAGAGGCGGAGGGGCAAGGGGGAGTTTGGAGTTAAGATTATTTGGCATTGAATTCCTTGATCATGGGCATGACATAGCGTAGGTTTTAAACTGGCTCCCAAGAAGCCTCTTCGACAGGGTATCCCTTCCAAAGGACCTTGTAGTGAATCTTGTTCTTGATACGCTTCTTCTCAAGGATCTACTGAACAGTGTAATAATGTTTCATTACTTTCTTAGCACATCAGGACATTTATAGTGAAGAGCAAATATTCGAATATCATATTCTTCCCTCTAAAACTGCCTGCTCCACCTCTCTCAAACTCGCACCCTATTCCTACCACTTCCCCTCTCCCTCGTACAAGTTGCACACCACGGCCTTCACCCCCTCCAGCAGTCCAAACAGACATAGCACCATCTCCTGCTTCCCCTTCCCCACTCCCAACTGATGCAACTCACTCCGCAGCATGGCTTGCGTAGCCTGAAAGAGACGGACAAGAGAGCTCTCCCAGTTTTCGGAGCGAGTGCTGACGTTGAAGTACTTTTCGAGATGCTTAGCAGCTTCGACGAGGACTGCGAATCTGGCACTGCCTTCAGAAAGAGTGATAATTTCCTGGGTGAAGGTGACCATCTTAGGAAAGTTGAGCTTCAGATAGATGGGCTATTTAGGCCGCAGCACAGTCAAGGATGATTAGTTCGTGCTGGCTGTCTCTCTGGACAAGTTGCTGAACTTCAAGAGCCAATCTGACATCTCATCAAGGTCCATCCGTTCTACTGGACTGATGGTAAGGCACCTCTGGATGAAGGCATTGATCTTTGGAGAGCGAGTGGAGGTGTACTGGGGTGTGACGGACATCATGTGCTGATAGAGCTTTTGCTCACTGTCGGCTTTCCAGGGAGGACGGACTGTATAGTAGTTCGTAGGTGAGTGCGCCAATAGCGAAGATATCTGACTTCATGGAGTAGATGGATTCCTTGAGTGCCTCTGGAGCCATGTAGAATGGAGTGCCTACGTTCTCTGTTGATTTGGAAGAGGTCTACATCTTCTTTGCAAAACCAAAATCTCCTATCTTTATCACTCCGTCCTTCAGAAAGAGGTTGGCTGGCTTAAGATCACGGTGCACTACTCCATTCTCGGCCAAGTAGATGAAGCCTGCGATCAGATCTCTGAGGTAGGGCAGCAGCTAGTTCTAGCTGAGGCGGATTTGGCGGGCGATGAGTTGGGAGAGGTCACCCTCGTTGCAGAATTCAGTGACGATGTAAGTGTTGTTTTGTGTGTGGAGTACGTCATGGCAGCGGATGATGTTGTGGTGGTTCAGTTCTTTAAGAATATTGATTTCCTCGACGAGCATATCTCTTTGAATTTCATTAGCAAGAAGTCTTCTCTAAATAACTTTGATGGCGACTTCTTAATCTGTCCGTTAATCCTTGCCACGGTAGACCACGCTGCTGAAACCCTACCCGATCGCACTTGACAGCAGGTACGAGTAGTTCCCGATCTCCTTCTTCTTCGGCATGCTCTCAGCATACGCGTATTTCCTCTTGTCTGCCTTGACTCCATACATGATTCAAATAATACCAGTTCAGGATGCTGAGTTTATATGGCTGAATAAGAGATTAATCTGCACCGAAAGACCCCAGAGTTCTTCAATTTTAGGCCTGAAGTCAGAAACCCATCTCAGCTCAAAACTTCCAAGCTCCAGCACCTGTTCTCTCCTCATCCCAAAGTCCATCACCAGTCCCCTGAGCACCGTAAACCTCGCTACCAATTGCCCCTGGTCAAAAAAACTGTACCCTCCACGCCTTTTGAATAAACTTTCTGCGGATTGGACATGAAAGCACGCAAGAACCCCAGCATCAACAGTCTGAACAAGGATAAGAAGGAGTGCTTGGAGTCCAGGAGAGGACTATCTTCGCAGAGTCACAGGAAGGAACATCGGGAGGACTAGGTCCTGGGATAATTGAGAATACGAGAGGAAGAGCTGAGGGCAAAGGGAGATGAATACTGGGAGAAGTTCCGGGCATTGGTTGAATCGGTGCCGAATGGACAAGCTCTCTTATAGCGAGTTAATGACTTTTATCCTCACTGACCCATTAAAATATTAACAACGAAAATACAAAGAAATCCGACCAGAAGGCTAACATAAAGGCAGAAGGAGGAGAAGCAGATGAAGCAATTTGATTGTCAATCATGCCATCCATAAGAAGCACGAAGATAGAAGTAGCTGAAGACCTATTCTGGTTCAACACTGCAACTTGCTTGACCCACCTTTACTACTATTGGGAAACAAGATAGTGAAGCTTTATAACAAGTAGAGCCTTACTTGGTGAATGGGACAACCTAATCTATTTAAACTTACTCATGCACTATTGACTGTATTATTTAGTTAATTGGATCATAGCACATCAGCATACTCTCAGACCAATAGGGAACGACTCCCATCCTCATCATACACCTTTATTTTACGACCCTCCTCCCACTATCCCTTCCGCACCTCTCCCTTGCTATTCACTATCACCCCTTATCCATGCTGCTTCCCATCCACCCACTACCCTCGATAGTATCTCCCCTCTCCCCACTAAAACTCCCCGTAGCCATGCTTCCTGTCTCTAAAGTAGGAGCCTTTATAGCGTTTTCCATCTGGCCACATCATCTCTCCTTAGCCCTGCATATAATTGTTGACCCAGTCTCCTACATACACTCGCCCATCCGGCCAGACATAGGTGCCTCTGCCACAAATCGACTGCCCTTTGAATTCCCCCTAATACTTGCTGCCGTCATGGAAAGTGAGTCTGCCATTTCCATGCTTCTTGCCATCCAAGTATTCCCCCTTGTAGATTGATCCGTCGGGCCATTTCTCTGTGCCATGTCCGTTCATTCGATCATTCTACCACATGCCTTCGTAACTAGCTCCATTTGAGTGCTGATAAATCCAAAGCCATTGACCTTATCGTTGCGCCATTCTCCTTCGAAAATATCTCCGTCGGAGTGTATGAGTTTACCCAAGCCACAAGCGTGATCTGTGACCCATTTCCCTTAGTAGGTCGATCCATCAGGCCAAGTCTGTAGTCCTTCTCCATGGCGCATTCCGTTGAACCACTCTCCCTAATAAACAATATTTTCGAGTTCGATTGGTGGCAGTTTGGTTTTTGTTTTGAAGGATTAGAGTATGAGAAGGTTGTCGGCCTTACTGTTGGCCTTGAGCATGCGTTTGGGAGCATCAGTGTCGTTTTAATTATTGTCTTCTTTGGGGTGAAGGGCTTGTTCCGCTTGACAGGCGATTTCATTCTTCACTTCTTCATCGTCTTTAACCTCATCACACAACCCTACACAATTAGCAGAACCCATTATTATATTTGATTTGTGTATTCTCTTACTGGATGCTGTTTAGTGGATTGAACTGAATAATATTTTCATCAGCAGCACACTTTGCTGCTTTCATTATTATTCAGAATGAGCAACTTCAAAAAGTTCACTGACTTCGCCACTACCCCTGCCAAAATACAGCATGCACAAAGCAGAGCTCACCACATGACCTTCCGGCATTTCCGGAATGCCTTTATCATGGGGTTTCTGCTGGAGCTGATGATAATAAAGACTCCCATCTACGAAAATGTGGTGCGGAAGGTGACACTGAGGAGATTGAATGGCAAGCTAGAGGAATAGAAGTACTTGAAAGAGAAGGGTACAAAGTCAGAGGGCAAGTAAATAGAGGAGGGCACTAAATGATATGGATAATATATAATACAATAGTCTTAGTATCGGAGCATCAACGATGCAAATTATAAAAGTTAAACTATCTCTGCCGAGTGATGAAATTGACTCTATCCTTTTACTACCCACTCAGATCCTTCTTCTCCAACACCTTTTCATCCTCTTCAAACTCCCACCTTCGAGCTTTCACTCTCAAGTCTCCACACCTCACAAAGAAAGCTGAGTATGCCTCTTTAATGCTATTGCTGTTGTTCTTTATCAACAGTTCAAACAGTGTCAGTAGGTCAGTTGTCACCATCATCAATCTGTTGAAGATGCATACTCCCATTACTAAGCCTGGCCTCCATCTCTCCCTCTCCTTTGAAAATTACCCACGAGCCCACCTTTCCAGAAAAGCGCTGTTGAAGTCGTAAAGCTCAGAAGGATGGACTGTGACTTCCTTGTTCTGGTGCATAAGTTTGACAAGGAGAGTAGGCTATGCAGCAGTAATAGACTAGGTTGAGATGGTTTAGAGAGGCCTTTTGGTGCTGGACTTGGCCCTGCCAGATTTCATAGGGAACATCATCAACTTCTCGTTCATTATCTTCAGGTACACAATCCGTGGGTTCTCTTCACTTTTTAACGATTGTAATAGACCTTGTAGCAAGTCGTTTGAAAGCCTGCTGGTAAATGATCTCTTCCGATCGTAAAGCTGGCGCGTGGTGAACCGCTGGGCAAGTTGATCAGGAGTGAGTTGGTGGTTGATGCGGTCCTTCATGCAAAACTTCATGATGAGGATATCGTCAAAGGCTGAGACCTTGGCGATTGGTGAGGGAGGGAGGTGCGAATAAGGGAGAATGGAATGATAGAGCTACTCGATGAGAGTGGGTTAGAGATGCTAGACAAGTTATTTTTTCATGTCTTGAATGTATTAAAACTAGACAATATAACAAATTTAATATCACTCGCTGTGGGAGTTAAAATTAACATACTCCTCTACTTTATCCAGAGGTAGCCTCCCTAGCTTAGCACCTAGCTCCACTCCACCCACCACCAGCCCCACGAATCCATCTCCAACCAATGACCCTACCACACATGCTGGTACTAGACAGCTCATCCCGATCAGCACCATACTATTGAAGTTGGAGGTAGCCACTGCGCAAAAGTAGGTGATGAGCCCAAAGACTGTAGTGGGCAAGAGCACAAGTGTGAATTGAAGCAGCCACTTGAATAACACCACTACCCCTGAGAATGCCTCTCCTTTTTGCCCCATATGCTAATATAGTCTGTTGATTTTGTTGCTAGCAATAAAAAATTACACTCCTTCAAGGTAGACGATTACTCCACAGTCCCTCGAGACAGAAAACACTCCACTCTTTATTAGGTTCTTACACCACCTATTCTCCGATTGACGCCTCACTTGATGCTGGCTGAACACTCCCAACAACTCAAAGCATATCTGGAAAGGTGCCGTCAAGGTCAGGAATACCCCGCCCTTTACGAATGAGCCTAGATGGTAGACCAATCGGCCGGGTGGTATGAGTGCAGAAGTGTGCTCCAGATGGTCTTAGAACACCAGGTACTCCAGCAGGGATCCACTAAAGAGAAAGCTGCATCCAGTGTTCAGCATATTTAGGATGAAGAGAAACAAAAGTAAGCAGAGAATAAAAAGGAATCCACTAGTGACTTGCTCTGCATGGGTTGCCACTCGGAAAGGATCGTTGTCCAAATGTCCGAGTGACTGGAGAGTGAGAAGGAAGTAGAGCCAGAGTGAAGCCAGCAATCCACCAACTAGATGGATGGCGAAGGCGAGATAAAAAGCTGTGTAGGAGCGTGAGTAGTATTAGAGCAGGACGTGAGCAAAGTAGTAGAGGAGATTGAGCCTGACGATGTTGGAATAGCCAGCGATGATGAAGAATATACTACACCCAATGAGCATTAAAGAGATGAGAATCGAAAGAACTAAGTTTGAGTTGTAGTGCATAATCCAGGAGTAGATATTCTCCTCTCTTATCAGCTATAACTCATCCGTCTGAGCCACATAGATCTACTCTCTTAGCGTGTACACCAGGCATCCTATCCCAACCCCCATCGATAGCATGCAACTGCCAATCAGCAAATACCTTGGGAAGAACTGTATCCTACTCAGCTTCATAACAGGCAGGGTGCACACCATCACAGCGATGAAGGCTGCTAGCATGTAGGGCCATATCGCTCTTACATCAATCACCATAGACTGCAAGAAAGAAGGCTGCACACTCTAACGGATCCTGGAGAAATAGACTGGGATCAGTGGCAAGCAGGCATAGTTCTTGTATGGAGTGCTGGGGTAGACAAGTACTTGTGAGGTGAGGTTATGGAAGGATGGCTGCATGGAGCAGGAAGACACCAGGTGATTGACTGCACAATCCAGCTAGTCATCTTAAGTAGATGGACATAGTTTTACACACACTGCACGATAAATGTATTGCTGATAAGGAGTTGGGAAGTAGATAAGAGGGTAGTCTTAGACGCCTTCAGATATCTGATAAGCAGAGTACTCCGCAAAAGCGATTGTCAGGGTCCAGCGGCTTGCCTACTGCCCCTATCTCTGCATCGGTGCCGGCCGCGATCAAGCCACCCAAAAACACCAGCAGCAGGACAAATCCGAAAAACAGGCAGATTGGATTGGTACACTAACGCTAACCGTTGGGGATGGGTTTTATATCCTAATATAGCATAAATTAATGCATGAGCTATCATAACAGACCCCTGCTAACTTGACAACGCTTGCCGTTCTGTGTGGACTTTTGACCATCTTCTTTTCTGGGTACAAGTCTTATGAAGCTATGATTTCATAGATCCTTAGCCAGCACTCGCGGCCTGACCTGGGATCAGTCTCACTATTCTCTGCCTACCTGTCATTTGCAATCAGCTCCCTCTTCCAGCCCTACCTTTCCAAATATCTGCACTATCGCACTCTCCTCTCATTCGGCGGTCTACTCTTCTGCCAGTACATTCTAATGGGGCTAGTTCTAAGCTTGGCAGTAGATATCGAGTTATGGCATGAGTTTATATATGTACTTTCTGCCCTCATCAAAGGAGTAGGGGCAGCCATGATCTGGAATGGCCAGGCAGCCTACTTGAAGATGCTCCTCCCTCACCACCAGGAATGTAGGTTCACTGCTCTATACTGGGGCGTAATCCAGACATCCTTCTTGTGGGGCAACCTGCTAGGTTCAATTCTTCTGCGGACAAGTCAGCAATTGTACATTCTGGGAGTTCTCAGTTTAGCACTGTTAGCATCATTAGGATTAGGCATATTTCTAAGAGATCCTCAAAGCGATTGTACCCGATTCATTATTAACGAGTAGTCTCGTTTGTAAAGCTTTATGGGTTTCAAAGACAAACTCATTAAAATGAAGGAAGTGCTCTTTCGCCACCAGACCAGACTCCTACTCCCCTTTTTCTTCTCTACCGGTTGCATCATCGGTATGATCAGTGGGTTTCTTTACCTCCTCACTTCTGCAAGCACCGGCATCTCCTTCAACGATCACTTTCGAGCGCGTGAGCTGAACTTGAGGACAGAAGAAGTGCTTTTGGTTTTTGGGGCGGCTTCTCTGGTGTGGGGTCTGGCTTTGAGTAGGTTTTTGAACCATGAGAATATCTACATAATGTGCTACTTGGTGCAAGGAGCAAGCATCCTATGGTTGATGGTATGCTTAATGGCTTGCCTGTGGTAATCATATGCCCTGACAGTAGTGTGCGGTGCAATGTTGGGCTGTATTGATACGACTAATAACGTGGTTTTAAATATGATAACACAGATAGACTACCCGCACGAGATGGAGGCTTACTCTCTGTTCCGGCTCTTCAACCCCCTCGGAGTGGCCTTCTTTCTAGTCGTACAAATATGGACGCACCAGCAGATATTAACCATCGTAGCAGTGGTGGGCACTGTGATGTGCATATCCATAGTGTGCCTCTATTGGCAAATGAATTTGAAACATAAAAAGTGATTCAACCATCAGTCTGCAGTACATATTCCACCGAGGCTTCAAGATTTACTGCATAATACCCACTTATCGAATGAGAACAGATCCGCGGCATGAACTCTCGCACGAGCACGTTATCCACCACTGCCTTATGGTACTGGCTCCTTACCAAGCAGTAGATGAAAATCGGCAGAAGAGCATCCGGTTACACTGTCGGACATTTTTACTCGATTCTCAAGTAAAAGTCGTTAATCTCATCTATTATTGCTTAGGTTATTTCGACCAGCACTTTGAGCTTACCCACGGGACTACGTTTGGAAGCCAACTGTTAGAATTTGGGGATAGCTGCCCCATAGGCAATGAAATCTACCTTCTCACTGAAGGCTGCTTTCTTTCTTTCATCCTTGATGCTGGCCTTTGTCAAAAAAAACTTCTCAGGGGCCGAATAGAATTACAGGGGCTTGCACTGGAGAAGTAGCATTTTGGTGCGGAACTTGTCGATAAGAGATTGCTGCTCGCTGTGGACTGCAGATTCGATCCGACTAAAAACTTTCACCCTTTCGAAGAGAATTACTCCCACCAAGGATTGGATGTTATCTCTTGTGAAGACTTTGTTCTCCTTATGCTAGTAGATGCTCTTTTTGAGAAAGAGGATGGTTATGACTGCAGTCAGAAATTATATGAACTCCGATGTGCTCTGAGCCACTTACCTGAACACTAGAATTCTCTACCCATCCCTGCAGAATTGCTTTTCGAACACTCGGACGCAGAGTCCAATGAAGTTCTGGTGGGATTGAGACAGATTGATCATTAGGTCGGAAAATCTAATAAATCTGCTTGCGGAAAGCAAATATAACTCGCTCTCCCCCTCTGCCTTCATGTCCTTTCTTAGTGTGGTGTGATAAAAGAAACTCTCTGATCTTCGATTCTACAGGTATGACTTCCCATCTTTATCACTCAGTATCCTTTGTCTTTGTATTTACACATCCTCCATCAGACAGCTGCTTGACATACTCTGTCTGATGTGCTCCTTGTTCACGATGATGTTCTCATAGTCAGGGAGTGATGAGCTGAGGATGCGGCATGCTTGTTCGAAATCAGGAGGTTGGAGTAAATCAAGATGGAGAAAGAAGGGACGAAGGGGATTGAACCACAGACTGGAGGGGAAGGCTGAGTCATAGTCGAGGAGGAACAGATGAAGCTAGCGCTGGTGAGGTAGAGACCCTTGATTATTTAAGTGATATGGTTTGGGGTGGAGGCAGGCAAAAATTACCCATATTAAAATGTTTGTATTGATTGAAGTAGATGAGTAGTTGACCCAATGGATATATATTTTGATTCATCCATCTGCTCTCATCCCATTATGACAACCAATCTTTGCCTCAATTTCACGCACTTCCTCAGCCACTCCTCCCATTCCTTCACCCCACTCCTTCTCTTCTGTCGACAGGTTCTGCATCTCAAACAAAGGCGGCTTCCGTGACAAGTCCGAGTTCAAACTGGGCTCCTCTTACTTAAAATCGTACATAAGGTTTTTTGTGTTGCGGTTGAGGACCCATCTGCAGTCCTAGTCCTCATAGAGTGGGGGTCTCTTTTTGTGCTTGTACTAATCATCGACTTGTTTTCTGGATTTTTTTGGGGGTTGTTTAACCATTTTCATCAACCTGTCGTAAAGATCGTCTTAGTATGTCATGTCGATTCGATGGGGGCTACGGGGAACAGCTTGCTGGGTAGAACGATGTCCGAAAAGCAGTTAAAGGTAGTTGAAGTGTGCGAATTTCCGATACCTTTCTTGGTCCCAATCTCGTCCTCCATGAAAGAGGGTCTTAAAGCTTCTTCCTTCTTGAGTTCTATTGGAGGTAGAGTTTTTCATGTTAATTTGTTTTATTGAGGAATCAGTAGTTAGAATCATAATAAATTAACTTCACTTAGCTCCTGATGGGCTTGCAGACTGGTCAGTGCGCTGTGCACCGAACGCTTTAGTCTGGCAGTCCCCTTTTGCTCGACTTACTCCCACAGAAACTTCATTTCCTGGATCAGTTGATGACGGACGCACAATTCCAAAGCCTCCTGATACATCTTCTGCCTGATGAGTGTGAATGCTAACTCCCGGTTGAGTCTAAGTTTATGATTCATATCAAGGACTAACTGTCTAAGTCGATTGGCTTAAGGTCCCTCTGCTTGCTTGAGAGCCTCTGATGAGAGCATCTGAATGGTCATGCTGGTTGCTTAGATGACTTTGTATTGGAGCAAGTAGTACAGTTCTGCATGTGCCCCCAGTTCGAAGAGGATATTCATTAGTAACAACTGGATCTCCTCCGAAATGGGCCATCCACGATCAATTGACTGTCTAATGAATTCTACTAGTATGCTTTTTATAAACCACAAAGAAACCTTCTTCATCTTAAACATCTGGTAAAAGACTTCCTAGTAAAGCTCCTCTGGGGTGAGTACGATTGCGAATTTGCTGTTTTTGACAAAGCCTTCAAGAACAGCTTTCCAGATTGGGACGAAAGGCATGAGACGCTCATGTATAGCCTCCTTGCGAATCCAGTCTAGTAAGACTCCCCCTAGCTCCTTGCCTTCGCATCATGACCAAAAAAATTTAACTTTCCGATCCGCTGATAAAGGGGAGTAGGGAGTAATTAATTCTGTAGGTCATAAAACAACCCGAGGGATGTACTGCCCAGTGATTGAGGAAGATGCATTCGTATATTGAATCCTCCAGTTGATAAATTTACACTGGAGGCTATTCAACGCATATTCGAAGAGGCTGTGGAGTGAATAGAGGTTGGCTTACTTGTCGCTCAATATCGAAGAGGATGGAGAACCTTTATCCGCAGAGATGTGCAACAAGCAGGTTGTCGAACATATGCAGCTGCACTTCAGAATCAGTTGGGATCCGGAACTAATGCTTATGAATTTTGTCCTCGACAGAGCGGACAATGATTTTCCCCTCATCTTAGTTAATCAAGGCTATAAAAGGTTAGTTATAGGCACTAAACAGTTGGAGTCGCAAGGAGTGTGGCTTTTTAGTGAAGATGGATTGATTGTAGTAGCTGTCTAAGATAAATAGGCTTCTTTTCCCATCCAGCCCCATTTTCCTAGCCAGATAGCCCACTACTCCAGCTCTCTTCTGCTCTTCTGGTTGAAAAATCTCCACCCTTGCTCGTTTGCAGTCCTTTAGCTATTTCACGCAACTATCCAAATAGAAGGGTTGTAATAGATTGCAATTAGCTTCCTGGACAAGCAACAGCTGGGATTGGGGCTCATACCATCCTGAGCATGCACGGAGGGGTAAGATCTTCATTCTGGACAGTTTGCTGCTGCTTAGCAGATGAACTTCGAGAGATTGCTCGGTTAATGTGAAGAGGATTTGCTAGTGCTAGTGCTGCAGAAATTCGAACATCAGCAACTTCCCATCCTTAACAATAAAGCTAAACTCAGTCTTATCACAGCCTTTGACTGGAATGAATCTGATTTCAGCCAGTCCAGTTGGCTGAACCGCGAGTAGTATTTTTGATGGGCTTAATGTCAGGGCTCGTATTGAGGTAGCACAGTAGAACTCGATTGATTTATCCCCAATCACAATCACCCTCTACTAGCAAACGATCAGGAAGCAGTTGTGGCGGGAGGAGTAAAAGAGTTAGGAAGAAGGGTTGTCTGTAAAGAGAGTTCTTTGTTGAGGAGATTCAGTAAGAAGGAGACAAGTGTCCACCATAAGATTAAATCAACCCATCCATTACATCAATTTTTGTACAGCCTTAAATCGGTGTGAAATCTTATTCTTTTGCTCTTTTTCCATCTACGCATAAGTGAGATCAGACCCTATCGGTTGAAAGCAAGGATCCCATCCAAATGCACTATCACCCCTCGGTTACACAATGCGTCCTTCAGTTCTGCCAACGAACAGTCTCGCCTCTTTCTCTTTCCCGTCCATGTAGCTGATGATGCATTGAGCATATGCACTTTTATCCTAAAATCCTGCGAGCATGCGATGCAATCCTACAGGCCCGATGGCTTAAAGAAACCATTTGATGTATGGACCAGGCAATCCCTTCATGGCATTGAAGCACAGCGAAGTATCTTCGACAATGACAGGCTGTTTAATCAAATCGTAGGCAGTCAAAGCCTTTTTGGCAGCAATTTAGGTGTCGACTCCCTGCAGTTCTGGCAAATCTAGGCTGATGGATTAAAGTTAAATCTTCTCCTTGAGGATTGCTTGAAACTATGCAAGTTTGTTCTTCTGGTGAAGCAGGTACATTGCTAGTGACCAACAAAACCTTCTTCATCACTCTTTTAATTATTCAATAAAGTCCATCTTGCTTAAATTCTGTTTGAATTGAATGAACAGAAGGCCGCAGTCATGCACAGCCTCCAAAACTGACACTTTCTATTCCCACTTCAGACCTATCCACAATAAAATTCCTGCTTAACAACTCAAATCTTAATTAAGCCGGCTCAAGGAATCTTTGGTTCATCAGATATAGCAAAACACTCATTTAGAGTAAGAACTAGGGAAGTTAAAGCACTCAGGTGAGGAGAAAATATAGAGATTGACCCAGCTAGGGCTTTTTTTGACCTGCAAGCATGGGTCCAAACTTTTTAAGAGCAGCATCCTCCAGCAGAATTTAAAGAAGCAGAAATCAGTCGTCGAAAATCGCATCTCCTCTCTGGAAACTCTTTTATCAGCTAGATAGCACTCCGGCAAGCTTAAGTTTAAGAATGAAGAGGAGATAATTCAGGAGAAGCTAAGAGTCCATGGCAAATTGGTGAGAGGATACATCGCCAAAGCTGAGAAGGAGATTGCTCACTTACTCGATGATCTGGACTTGAGTCTCAAAGAGTAGACTTGCTATGACAAAATCAAAGCCAGTCTTAAGTTGCAGTCCAACACGCGCGTCCGGGTCAAGACCGACGCGGCAACTAATCATTCCATCCGCTTAATCAATATCTTCAATGAAGAACTAGATAAACGAATCAAGCAGGACATGGAAATCAAGCAAGATTTGACCAAGAATGCAGATTAGATGCGCTAGTTGATTCGCCTCAAGAAGGGAAGGCTGTAGTAGCTGCTTAGAAAGAAAGACGACCAGAGCAGAGATCAAAAGCTTGAAGAAGCAAAGGTTCAATTTGAAACTCTCGCCAGTCTGGAAATTGAAGAAACAAAGTCTCTAGCCTAATCTGAAAAGACTTTAAAGCTGCTCAGAAACGTCAACTAGAAGCTGATGTTAGCCATGAACTAGCGCAGACTGAAGGATCAGATTGCCAAAGAAAGCTTAAGATAGTAGCTTTCTCGATGGAACACTAAACTTTAAGAACTCAATTAAAAGTATAAAGGATATCTTCTCGAACCAGAAAATTAGCCTGTCAGTCCTGTAAAAACTGTCGTCCCTCCTTAACAGACCAAATTGCAATGCAGATTGAGAGGCAAGCAACGACCTCGCAAAGAGCATCTGCATGAGGTGCTTCACTTTTTGTGCAGGCAGATGACTAGTTTAGGACAAAATGCAAGGCAGTTCGTGAATGGCTTAGTGATGGAGAAGATATGCTTTCAATCGGTATGCAGCAGACTCGGTGAGCATCCCTTTTGCGTGAGCTAAAGATAGGGGAGAGAGCGATTGGCCTTATTTCTGACTGAGGACCTTGACTAAACTGAAGATTAGTAGAAGAACGACAAGAGACAAGCCCTGTTAACAATTTTCAAAAAGCTTCTTGATAGCTCAATTTAATGATGATAAGATCATTCGCAATAGGCGCCAAAGATTAAGCAGCAGCAGAACAGCTTCTCATTTGAAAACGTGTGTGATGCATAGTTGTCAAAATTCTTGTCCCACAGACTCTTTGATGCTATCCTCAGCCCTTGTCCTTTATTCTCTCCCAGCATAACCTGGATCCCCAATTTATACCTGGGCATCTTCAAATGTTCTTTTATCCGCTCACGAACAGCCTTTGAAATCTACTGAGAAATGTGGGTGGCTGTAGTCTGATCGTAGGTGAGGGAAGAGCAAAACTCATTCAGAGTCTGCTAAATGATGCTGTGGACCTTGGAAGGATAGAACTTCTCGTCTTCCTTGGGCTCTAGTTGGTAAGTGTTTTGAGATTCTGCCATTTTATATCTAAATAGGCGGTTACCTTTTGCTGTATCTATCCTTCGATTATATGAAATCAGTTCAATTTAGAGGCAAGGAATTGCGCTTCATGCTCATTCCTGATCTGCTCTTTGATTTGGGCTCACGAACCTTCATCCGCTCGTTCAATTGACTCAATAGCTTACTGAGGTTATCGAACTCATCTAAATCGCTTTCAATCCGCATGCCCTTCTTTTCTGCTAGTTTGGAGAATCTAGGTCTTTCAGGAAACTTCTTGAAGGTATAATTTTCAGTGATAATCAAGGGCTCATAGGATGGCTTATGAGGAGTCCTACGCTCAGTATCTCTTGATAGTGTTCTGATGCAGAGTTTGTCAGTATTGGAAGAGCAAGGCCTGTCTAGAAACTGGCCCTTTCTCTTTCGAGTCACACATGTCTACCGAGTGGGGTAGTTAAAGTAGCTAAACTTGGCAACTGTCCCTACTGCCACCTGCAGAGTGGTCCTTTATCGTTATCGTTTGTTTACAATTTAGCTCATTATCATGTGTATATTTCTGTTTTGAACAGATGGTGGTTTGCGATTGTCCCTTTTGTTTGTGCGAAGAGAAGTAGAAGTGAGAGTGGTGGGAGGCTGCCTTTCAGAGAACCAAGCAGATATATTGGTTTTGTCGAGGATCAATTCTTTCTGCACCAAATCTTATTAATTAATGAGTGTGTGTTTGGCTTGCCATTCAGGGTCTTTAGGGTTCATTATTATAATATTGCTTTATTTCAATAATTCAAATGTGGCACAGCCAAGATGATCGTGCCTTTCTCCTTGTCAAGCATCACAAACAAATCAAGCATGTCTCCCTTCGACACAGCACTTCAGCTCAAGAGCTCGCCCACCTCATCGTTAGCTTGTTTGACCTCAAGGACAAGGTGGCTGGTTTAGCAGATCGCCATGGCAAGATTTTTGATCTCGACTGGGTTTGTAAAAATATGTCTCTCCTGCCCAGAGGAGAGCCTTTTATTTTGCTCACCTAAAGCAAGGAGTCCACATAATCTATGCTCTCCTTCGGAACAGAAAAGAGCAAAAGATCATTACTGGATGTGGACAATCAGCCCCTGAATATGTCATAGTCACTACGCTAAGAGGAACCTGAACCTGCGCCTTCTTCTATCAGGCCTGGCATCACTGAATTCGCAGCTCCTGCAGGTCCGCTGGGACTGATTACCGATTTGGAATCATTCGAGCTGCTCTTCCTGGAGGACGCTGAAATAACGGTGGTTTTTTCTGTGATAAGCTAAGCTTCACTGGAGTGTGTAAAGGGCGTGCGATACTACTACATAATTGAGCAAGGGAAGTAATTGGCCTGCATCTACTATGGTAAAAAGCGTATGATGTAAATTCCCCTTGAGGCATGGGCTCATTCCGAAAAAAAGATCAAGAGCTTGCAAAAGGGAATTTGCATAGAGGATCAAAGCAACTACTCTTTCGATCCTTCACGCCCATTCTTCCTAGGCCATCTGCAAAAGATGCTTGAGATAGGGGATATATCAGAACAGCAATTCCTGCGTTTGAAATGCTTTGCCCTTGAAAACCCACAAGACTTTGTGCGAGAGTACAATTTGTCAGAAAGTCTGGAATATGACGACTTCTATATGAACATTATGCGTAAGTTACAGAACGAGCAATGGGTCAACTCTCGCTAAGCTGCACATTTAAAATCTAGGTAGGGAAGACGAGTCAAGCACACTGAGCCCTAGGAAGTTTACTCAAATGAAATCCCTATCATAGTTCGTCGCAATGATAATGTCATTCAGAAATTCTCCACTGACTGGCCACTCACCTTCGAGCAGGAAAGGTTTATCCATGTGCTGAACTAACTCGAGCTGAAGGGACTACTCGACGATATGCAATCACGAACCATTCGAACCATGATATTTGAGGAAAGTTTGCAGGTTGCTCGCATTATTAATGCGTACCTGGCAGGATAGCTCTAGCAGATGAGCATGACTAAAGCCCTTCAACAAATCGTTTAAAAAAGGAGGGAAAGAGCATACACTCCTGACTCGCCAGAGGCAAGAAGCGAGATGATGGCTCAAGTACTTCGTCGCTTGATTATTACTCCTGAGGAGTTGAACAGTCTTTTAAAGCTGGCTCGATAGTACAATTAATCCTTACTAGCCTCTTTCTAGATATTCTTAATCGATGGTAACGAGTAGAGTTTCATTGCCCAGACAAAAAGAATCCTTTCAAACCGGCAGAAGGACAGTCGCGATTTACCCAATTTTGGACCTCGGAAACACTCCAATTGATACATTTCATCTCTGAATGAAGGGCCAGTTGTTTGCCTTTGTAGCGAAATCGATAATTGAACTTTTCCCCACTGCCTTGCCATGAAGGGATCTTGGTCCAAAACTCTATACCATTACCTCTACCTGATCTCCAGGTTGTATGCTCTCACCAGAGGTGGTTTGTTTCTGAAAGAAAATCTTTTTGTTCGTCAAAGTGATGCCCTTCCACTCATCAAGATTTCGCTTGGATTGCTCCAGAACCAGTGCCAGATGCTTTCTACCGATCTAAGGGGCATTGAGGACACCCTCAATAGAGCGAAAAAGCTTGATCAGTTTTTAGAGCCTTTGCTGTTTGACGAGTGGGGAAACGTCATCCACTAGCCGATGATATGCATGTGTCTTTTTGCGCATGGAGTATGAGAACATAAATGCCTGCTAATATCTAACTTTTTCCATAAGACTCAGCGTCTCCTCAAATTCTGCTTAAGTTTAGCCGCAAAACCCAACAATGAAATCACTTGAAAGAGTGACTCCAGGAATAGTTTAACGGACCTTAGTTGCTAATTCCAGATACGACTCTCTGCTGTGGTTCCTACGCATTCTCTCCAGAACTTGAGAACAACCTGACTGCACTGGCAGATGGATACTCTTAATGAGGTTGGGGTAGTTGGCGATGGTTTAGAGTAGAACTAAGGGAAAATCTTTAGGGTGAGGTGAGGTGAACTTGAAGCGAGTGTCTGGAAAGGCTATTGCTAATTGCTCTAGTAGGTCGTTAAATCTGAACCCTTTCCCTCCTCTAAGCTTATAGTTCTCCTTGAATCCAGCACTATTCTCATGAACTGACATTCCTTCTTCCCCATAGAAGTAGCTATTGACGTTTTGACCCAATAAGGTCACCTACTTCACTCCTCTGCCAACATCTCTCTCTACCAGACGCTTGATGCTGGAAGGATCCAGCGACCGTTCTCTCCCCCGAGTGAATGGCACGATACAGAAAGAACACATGTTGTTGCATCCTCTCATGATTGACACAAAAGATTGATTGGTCTATCTCTGCAAAGGCGTTGGATCAACATCAGAATAGGTTTCTTATTCTGATAGAACAGTATCAATAGTGAACTCCCGGTCGAAAGATTGCTCTACCAGGTCAGCTATATGACGATATCTGTCTGGCCCGACAACTAGGCTCACCCCTTCCTTCTGCAGTTCTTGTTTCATTCTCTCGGCCATGCATCCCATCACTCCCACCCTGGCTTGCTTCTTTAGCTGTCTAATCCTATTTATGACTTTCATCTCTGCGTTTTCACGAATGGCACATGTATTCAATAAGGCGATTTAGGCTTACTCGACTGAATGCACTTGCTGATGTCTAGCGATGAGCTGGGTGAGAATGATTTAGGAATCAGCCTAATTCATCTGGCATCCATAACTCTCTAGATAGAAGCGGACAGGTTGATCGGAGCGAGAGACCAGGGGAGTTTGAGTTTGGGATGGGATGAACTGGTTGAGAAAAGGGACATCTTGTGCTGACCTGCGAGTAAAGAGTCTAGCAACGAAATTGATCATGATATCAAAAAAGTATATTTGCCAATAATAATATGAAGCTTACATTCTGCTTAGAATCGATTGACTGACCAATGATAATGATGATTTCAACAACTATAATTATGGATACACCAACTGCTGATGGTCTCCTCAACCATATAGGATTTGGAGCAGCAGTGGGATTGATCATGGCTGCTTGTGGAGTAGGACTCCTCTGGGCACTCTTCAATTGGTTCATGCTCTCCACCATCAAACTCGAACAATCCGATGAGGAGCAGACCCTCATCTAAGACTCCTCCAAAATCAATGACATGATCTCCATCGGCTCAAAAATATCAGAAGGAGCAAAGGAATTTCTTGTCAACGAATACCTGGTCTGTGGAGTCTTTGTGGTTGTCATGTTCATCGGGGTCACCTTCATGGTCTCAGTCAAGTCTGGCATAACCTTCCTGGTCGGAGCTTTCACTTCAATGATCTGTGGAGCAGTAGGCATGTTGATCGCCACCTACTCCAACTACAGGACTACTTTCACCACCAGCCGATCATTGGCTGAAGGGTTCCGAACAGCTTATCGAGCAGGATGTGTGATGGGATTCGCTTTGGTATCCATTTCATTGCTGGTGTTGACCATCCTCATTTTAATCTACGACGCAGCGTTAACTAAAACCGAGGACAAAACCATCCACCTCAAGGAAGTTTTTTAAGCCATCGCTGGCTATGGCCTTGGAGGGTCCACCGTGGCCCTCTTCGGCAGAGTAGGAGGAGGAATCTACACCAAAGCAGCTGACGTAGGCGCTGATCTTGTTGGCAAGGTCTAGAAGAACATGGCTGAGGACAGTCCTCGAAACCCAGCCACCATTGCTGACAATGTTGGAGATAACGTGGGAGACATTGCTGGTATGGGAGCTGACTTGTTTGGGTCGTTCGCTGAATCGACATGCGCAGCTCTAGTGATTTCGTCTGATTCGCTGATCCCCCTGGAGAATGGGCAGGCAGACATCGCTTACCTGATGTACCCCCTGCTGTCGAGCGCAATCGGCATCTTCGCCTGCATTCTTACAAGTGTGGTAGGAATATATGTCACTGCAGTAGACGAATATTAAAAAATTGAAAGAACACTCAAAGTTCAGATCCTTATCTCTACTGTTCTACTCACTGGTGGACTCGCTGTGGCATTCCTCGTCTTGCCTCCCTCGTTCATGCTCGGCCCTCACACTCACTACCCCTGGCAGGCCTACCTCTGCTCCTTAGCAGGCCTCTATTCTGGACTAGTGATTGGGTGGTTCACAGAGTATATGACTTCTCACACCTACAGGCCAGTGAGGGAACTTTCAGAAGCCTGTCGATCAGGGGCTGCCACAAACATTATTTACGGGTTGGCCTTGGGCTACCTCTCCACTGTGATTCCAGTTATCGCCATTGCTCTGACCGCCTTCCTCTCGAACTATCTGCTCGGATACTATGGAGTCGCCTTGGGAGCACTCGGCATGCTGTCCAACCTCCCAATAGGCTTAGCTATAGATGGATATGGACCGATTTCTGATAATGCGGGTGGAATCGCAGAAATGGCTGAAATTGGAGATGACGTAAGGAACCGCACTGATGCTCTTGACGCAGCAGGGAATACAACTGCAGCGATCGGTAAAGGGTTCGCTATTGGCTCAGCTGCTCTCGTTTCTTTGGCTTTGTATGGAGGGTTTCTTCACAACTGCAAGTTAGACCAGAGTGGGACTCAGCTGCCCTTAACCTAGCCCTTAGTCTATTCAGGCCTGTTGATAGGAGCGATGCTGCCATATGCTTTTTCTGCTTTCACAATGAAGAGTGTAGGTAAAGCCGCTCTGGGAATGGTAGCCTAGATCAGACGGCAAATTTCATAGAACCCTGGGATTTTAACTGGGTAGGTTGAGCCTGATTACAAAGCTTGCATAAGGATTTCCACCAGAGAGTCTCTGAAATAGATGATTGCACCCGGATGCTTGGTCATTCTTACTCCATTGCTTGTCGGCATAGCTTTCGGACCTAAGGCAGTGGCAGGACTGCTGCCAGGCAGTCTTGTCAGTGGTGTGCAACTAGCCATCAGTGCAGCCAATACTGGCGGCGCCTGGGACAACGCCAAGAAATTCATTGAAGGGGGTAATATGATGGATGGAGGTAACTTGCTGATAAGATGAGGTGATAAGAAAGGGCTCTGATGTGCATAAAGCAGCAGTGGTTGGAGACACGGTGGGAGATCCTTTGAAGGACACCAGCGGTCCGAGCCTCAACATCCTGATCAAGCTGATGGCCATCCTGTCACTAGTATTCGGATCGTTCTTCTCTAATATCCATAAATGATTACAATCGATGTTGTTGGAAATAATATTGTTTATGGAAGAAGGCAGCTTGAAGAAGGATCCTTAAGTCGTTATCATTGAGGAGAAACTTAACAAGTTCAATGGAGAACAACTCCTCCACAGGTATGAAAGGAGGCATCTCCTTGGGAAGGGTGGGTTCGCTCGCTGCTATGAAATCATCGACCTCGAGTCCAAGAAACTAAGTGCTGTCAAGATTGTCCAGAAGTCAAGCCTAACAAAGTCGAAGACAAAGCAGAAAGTGATAGTCTGACCAGCTAATTTCTGAAATAAAGATTCACAAATCCCTGAAGCATGCAGGAGTAGTGCAGTTCGAGCATGTTTTCTAGGATAGCGAGAACGTCTACATAATGCTGGAAATCTGCTCCAACCATACTCTGAACGAGATGCTGAAGAGACGCAAACGCTTGACTTAGATCTAGATCCAAATAATAATCTTCCAAATCTTGGCCACTCTCAGGTACCTACGCAATGTGAGAGTGATTCACCGGGATATAAAACTTGGCAACCTTTTCATTGCAGAGAGCATGGAGGTAAAGCTAGGTGATTTTGGGTTGGCTGCTAAGCTCTAACATGACAACGAAAAGAAAAAGACCATTTGTGGCACTCCTAACTATATAGCTCCTGAAATCCTAGAGGGCAAGGGACACTCCTACGAAGTAGATATCTGGTCCCTAGGAGTCATCATCTTCGCAGGCCTGTTTGGAAAGCCTCCTTTTTAAACCCCTGATGTCAAAACCACTTATCGCAGAATTCGTTCTTGCCTCTATTCGTTCCCATAGACCATCACCATTTCTGAAGGCGCACGGAACCTCATCACCCGGATCTTTCAGCTGGACCCAGCAAAGAGATTGACCCTAGATGACATCCACAACTCAATGTTCATGAGTCCTGGATATGCCATTCCTAAGACCTTCCAGAAAAGCTGTCTTAACTTTGTCCCTTCCAAGGCTTTTCTTGATCAAATGGTTCCTAAGAGGCAGATTTCATCAGTTGGTAAGCCACAGCTTGACAAGCGATCCTTCTTTCCAGAGAAGAACTAGTCTGATGAGTATAAGGATCGCAAAGAGACAAAGGAAAGGATGTTTGCTTCCACCAATGGGTTCTTTAAATCAACCTCAAAAGACGTGAGGACAACACAGACATTAAAACTGCAGACGCAAACCAACTTCGGCTCGATGCAGAACCTGCCTGTTTCTGGCAAGATCCTGGAAGAGAAGAAGCATGAGATTCATGTTCAGAACTGGGTGGACTACAGCCAGAAGTATGGACTGGGGTACATTCTGACGGATGGCTGCATCGGCGTACATTTCAACGACTTAACGAAGATAATTCTTGATCCAAAGGCTGACATCTTTGATTACATTGACAGCAAGAATGAAAAGGTGGTTCGCTATAGCTTTGACAACTACCCTCGCTAGAAAGAGATGAACAAGAAGATCACATTACTGCAATACTTTCGGGGCGAGTTGGAAGGGAAAGCACCTGCGTTGGATCATAAGTCTCATCGGGACTCGGATCGGATGATCTACGTGAAGAAGTGGACCAACTCCAAACACGCGATCATCTTCAGACTGAGCAACAAAATAGTCCAGGCAGACTTTTAGGACGGCACCTAAATCGTCTTATCATCCGAAAAGAAGACTGTCATTTACTTCAATAAAAAGAAAGAGAGAAGTGAGCATCCTCTCAGCAATGCTCTCGAATCTCGCAACCTGGAAATGGTCAAAAGACTCAAATACCTGAAGCAAGTTCTCATGCAGATGCTTAACGGAGAAGATGCCAGGCTGAATCTGGCTTCACGCCAATCACGGCAATCTAGACAAAGCAGATTTTGATCCCTTCATAATTACATCATCTCACCTTTACCATCCTTGCTTGAATAGGTTTACACTGGCCCCTCAATTATATGCTGGCAAGCTTCCTTGCAAAGGGGTTGGGGTCTATCTTCTGCTGCCGACTGTGTCTGATGTTTTTAAGCATCTGTCCCCGTCTGGTGACTGCTCCTTCAAGGTAAGGACTATATTTTACTCGATATTTAAATTCCTGCAAGGTCGAGCTGTTCAGGTTTTTGTCCATGAGAGTTTCTTTGCCCTTTTGCTTGGTTTTAGATTGGTTATAAAAAGAACTATTGTTATTCTTGATTCGAGGTTCAATGCATGATTCAGTCTTTTACTTACGGTTGTTCGCTAGCCTCCTCAGCTTGAATTAAGGCTTCTCCCACTTCTACTCAAACTCCTGAAGCAGTGTCTTAGCTAAAGGGGTGGCTGTGGAAGAAATCTTATCCTGACTTGGAGATTTGAAGATAACGTTAAAATGTGAGGAAAAGTTATCTAAAGAACTTCCTGGGGATTAGTCGTTGAAATGCAGGGGAGCTGGATGGCACTAAACTAAACGGAATGGAGTGGGGTCAGGTTTGGCACTGTCACTATAGTCGAGTGATGATGGGGAATGCATGGACTTGAATTAAATTAACCGATCAGATTGTCCATAATTAAAAAAGCCACTCGCTAGAATCAACAAGGTATTTAATGTAATTTATAATGGTTTAATATAATCCGGTAAATCCAACCCCGCATGGAATAGGGCTTAAGCCTATTCTGGTCCATTTGAATGTGCGGGGTTGGAATTTCACCATTCAATGAGTATAGAAAGGGGTTGGGGTTGGGGTTGGGGTTGGGGTTGGGGTTGGGGTTGGGGTTGGGGTTGGGGGTTGGGGTTGGGGTTGGGGTTGGGGTTGGGGTTGGGGTTGGGGTTGGGGTTGGGGTTGGGGTTGGGGTTGGGGTTGGGGTTGGGGTTGGGGTTGGG
>NW_028292319.1:0-7356 GCF_963383615.2 Lipophrys pholis
CCCAACCCCAACCCCAACCCCAACCCCAACCCCAACCCCAACCCCAACCCCAACCCCAACCCCAACCCCAACCCCAACCCCAACCCCAACCCCAACCCCAACCCCAACCCCAACCCCAACCCCAACCCCAACCCCAACCCCAACCCCAACCCCATGAGTTTTTATTATTCATAAAAAATAATATAATAATAAAAATATACTATAAATAATTTAATAATATAAATAATTATAATTATTTATGATTTTATGTATAAATATGTAACTATTATGATCATAACTAATTATTATAAAAATTAAATAATATCATAATAATTAACTATATAAATAATATAACTATATATAAATAATATATATCAATTTATAATCATAACTTACTCTTAAATTATAAAGCAACATTTCTATCAAACTTCTTCTTAGTAAACATATATTAGCATGCCTCTCCAATCTTTCCAGATTCAATACCAGCATTAATAGCAATCTGCCTGGCATATAACTTCATATGTCCATTCTGAATACCAACAGTGCATAAAGCCCTTAAAGCAGCTAAATTCTGTGCTAAACCAACTGAACAAACAACTTCACAAAGTTATTATACTGTAGGATTACCCATCATTTATAAATTACTAATATAAATTTAATTCTTTTTAATAGTTTGTAAAGTTAAAGGAAGCTACATAAAGCCTTTAAGATATCTTTATCCTTGAATCTATATTACTTTATAATGTGCTAATGGTTTATATTGATTATTAAGAGCAGCAAAAGCATGACAAGCAGATTAAACAGCTCTCCAATCTTGTCCTAAAGACATTAAAACAGCATCAATACCATTCATAATTCCTTTATTATTAGTTACAGCACGATGTTTATCATGTACTGCAAATGAATAAGCATTCATAATCCCTTTAACTATTTATTAGCCAGTATAATGTTTATATGCAAGTTGATTAACTTTTATTTAAAAAGTACTATAAGTCATTCTTTAAATACAAAAATTAGATAATATTCCATATTTTAATCTTGTTTGACTATTAATGTATTAACTCATAAATTAGCATAATGAATTAATTATGTTTGTATCCTAACAAACATCAACATATAATTATACTATTGCCATATTATAATCTATTTGTTTACATTTAATATTTATTACTTCTTCTCCTCTTTTCTTGGCTGATATATAATTATTACTTTATTATAGTAATATAGTTTTATTAGATTAAATCCAATATATTAATTATTTAGGTTATTAAAGTTAAATAAATTGTATTTGACCAATCATAATAGATTTAGTATAAGTAGTTTTAAAACCTCCATTTTAAAACATTAATTTAGATATTGAATTAGAGGCAGCTATTACTGATGATTATTATATTGTCATAGGTATATTATAAATTTTTTTATTTATTTTCATATTTGTTATTATTCCAATTGGTAATTTAATTAGACCTATACAGTTTTATATCATTGAATCTGCTGCCTTTATTGATAATCCTCCATTTAAATATAAATTTACATTGAAATGAGAATTAATATTTTGGAGTATTATATGCCGCTATTAAATTTATTTTTTATGAAAGCTTTTTAGTTATGGGTTAATTATTTTATTCATATTTTATAATCTTTTTGATATTTTTTATTTAGTTATTTAATTCTATCGTAAATTAAGTTATTTAGGATTAAATCTTTGATATTTTTAATCCCCATTCAATTAATAAAAAATATTTTATTATTTTAAACGATCTTTAAATTAAGGCCTTATATTAATTGTATCTTTTAATTTTTACCTTTGAAGGTTTATCTATGAATATTATTAAAGATTGACTTTCACTCTCATTTATTTAATTAAATTATTTTACGAATTAATTCTGTTTATATTTTCAATTCTGATTATAAAGAAACTTGATTATCCCAACCCCAACCCCAACCCCAACCCCAACCCCAACCCCAACCCCAACCCCAACCCCAACCCCAACCCCAACCCCAACCCCAACCCCAACCCCAACCCCAACCCCAACCCCGAATTAAGAATATTAAGTATTAATACTATAAATAAAAATATAATCAATAATTTTTTTCATAATATTGATTTTTTTATATGATTTCTAAATTTTTATCATTCTTTAAATCTTCTTTTTTTTAGATTATAAAGACCATACTAAGCCTTTTTTTCTTATCCTTTAAAAGCCTATTAGCAAATTGAAGAGTACTAAAGGTTTAAGCTTGAGAAGTTAATGAAGGAGAAATACTCATTTTCCCAGTACCTCCTAATACATCACTTAATACTCTTGTCAATTTAGAATTACGAAATAGTATATGTGTTCTTGATTTCTATATTAATGCTGATATACATTGTCCTAGACTTGATAATGAACCATTTATTTAGTTAATTATTTTAGTCTTATTTCTCTTTATGTAGAATTTATATAAAGTTGGATTATATACTTTTATGAACCTATTTAACCCTAATCTTTGATATAATATTTGAAATATAGAATGTGATAAATAATTAAATAGTTATTTTATCAATTAAGTACATTTATTAACTATTATTAATCATGAATTATAATAATCTTCTTTTTCATTCATTATTTTATTTAACTTATCTCTATCATTATATTATATAATAAATAATATTTATTTATAATTAATGAGATTATATCTATTTAGTTTAAGGAAATATATTAAATAGAAGCCATTGCGTAAAGATTATAAAAAAATGATTTAAAATGACAATATATATATGAAAGATATCTTAGGGAAGTAAAATTGCTATTTTAATAAAGATCAAATTTAACCATATTGTGTAGATTGGATTAAAAAATATAAAGGATAATCATCAGGAGTTTTATTTCCTAAAACAACTAATCAATTACAACAGATAATTAAATATTGCAATTAAAAGATCATTGCTATAGTTCCGCAAGGAGGAAACACAGGATTAGTGGGAGGAAGTGTTGCAGTTCATGATGAACTTACAATCTCATTAAGGAAAATGAATAAAATCAAGAAATATAATATAGGTAGTTCAACTATTTAATTAGAAGCAGGTGTCATACTTTAATAAGCTAATAAATTTTTACAATAATATCAAGTAGAGTTTCCATTAGATTTAGGAGCAAAGGGATCATGTACTATTGGAGGAAATATTGCAACTAATGCAGGAGGACAATATTTCATTAAACATGGTTCATTAAAATCTAGAATTATAGGATTAGAAGCAGTTACTGGTAATGGAGATATATTAGATTGCATGTCATCTATGAAGAAAGACAATACTGGATATGATGTTAAACAATTATTAATTGGTTCATAGGGAACTTTAGGAGTTATCACTCAAGCTATAGTGGAATGTTGTAAAACAGTTCATACTAAAAAAATTATCATACTCATCACTGATTCATTTCCTACTGTTGTTCAAGCTATGCCATAGATCAAGAAATTATTGAATAAAAATTTAAGTGCTTTATAATATTTGGATGGATATGCTTATTCTTTGGTTAAAAAACATATTCCAATTAAAAAGTTAAATTGTTCAACTGAAGAATTTATACTTTTTATAGAAATATAAGCTGAAGAATAAATCAATAAACATGTTTAAATAATAGGATAAGCAATGCAAAATCAATTTAAAGAAATAATAGTATCAAATAATTTATCAGAATTAAAATAATTTTGGAGGATTAGAGAAGAATGTTCAATAGCAGCTGTCACTTAGGCCATGTGCTATAAATATGATGTTTCAATTCCTTTTAATACTTGGAAATAGTTTTGTGATTATGTAAGAAGCTTTAATTGGGGATTTGTTGTAGGTTATGGGCATGCAGGAGATGATAATATTCATCTGAATGTTTGCTCTAATAAAAACATCCAATCATAATAATTAAAATTATTTGAAGATAAAATATTTGGATATGTTAATGAAAAAAGAGGTAGCATTAGTGCTGAACATGGAATTGGACTCATGAAAGCAAAATATTTAACTACAAAAGGATCTTCATACTAATATATGAAGAAAATTAAAAAAATATTTGATTAAAAAGATATTTTAAATCCTTATAAAGTAATAACTTGAATATCAATAATTATTATATATATGTAATAATAAAGAAAAGCAACTTACCCTTAGCCAAAAAAATCAATATAATATAAAATATACGGGACATTATATCCATATCTGAATGTGAATAAATCTTATTTAACACAATTTTTGTGTATTTTTAGGAAGAATATTGCTTCAGTGAATCCATTTGCATTCCAACAAGTGTCTACATAAGATAGAATAGGATTTGGAATGAGAGATGGAAATACCTTTTACACTCCTTAAAATTATCCATCATATAAGGTTTTTAAAAGGGATTATGCTTAACACTATGATCCACTTAAAACAGCTAAAATTGATAATTTATCATATAATATCTTGAAGCATGCTCTTCCTCCAAATCATACTATAAAAGCAGGATTTCATGATTTACCTAGACCATGCTAACAGGCTTATCAACAATTTCATAAATGTAAAATGATTAATGGACAAGAAAAATGTTAAAGAGAAAAGATCAATACTATTGAGATATGTCCCACTTGGGCATTATAAATCTATAAAAATAGAAAGAGGAAAATAGAACATATTAATCTTATATTAAATAAACAATTTCAATAAGGTTTACAATAGGGTATTTATAATAGAAACAGAACTGCAGCAGATGTTAGTTCTAAAACATATATTCATGGAACAAGAAAATATCTAAGACCAGATACTATGTGGGCTGATGACAGATATGAGGATATTAATTTTGAGGAAATCAAAAAAGCAAGAGCCAAGCTTAAATAACATGAAAAAAATAAAGATACATTATTGAAACCATAAGTTCATTATGATTGGAAACATGCCATTAATCCACATTAAGATAAATCGATTTATGATTGACATTATCATTATTTATTTTAATTATATTATTATTATATAAAATGTAATAATCAATAATACATAGAATCATAACTGTTTCAACAGATTTACATAAAAGAGCACCTCCTCAATACATGATAAATTTCATTAAAAATGATTAAATATATATCAACATGGATTTATTATTATAAGTTGATCAACAATTCATTCCTATTATCTTTAAATTTATCAGATTTAAAACTGTATAGCTTTTCAGATCATTGAAATTAGAATAATAAAAAGATAAAAAAAGATAAAGGAAAGTCGTTATATAAACATCTTTTAATAGAATGTTAGGTATTATAGGTAGATCATTTAAGTGGATGAAAACTAATTCATTTCGTATTATTGGAATATAAATAACTAAATAAAATATATAAACCATTGGACCTTTTTTTTTAAAATGTGCATTTAAATAAATAGTTATAAAACACTGTAAGTTGACTGATCAATTAGCTAAAATATTATTACATTATTTATAAAATGCAGAAATATAGAATTTAAATCTGTCATATAATGAATTAAACTAAATAGGTGTTTTTATGAGGAAAGTATTATTAAGACATTGTTAAAGAAGAGATTAAATAAGTTGGATTAATAGCATTAGAGGAGAGAAAAATGGCTTACAGTCTCATGGAATTACTGAATTAGATATTTCATATAATAAAATAATTGGAACTTAAATCAAATAAATGTTGAAATGCCTTTAAAATGATAGATGGATCAAAACCATTAATCTTAAAGCCAATAATATTGATCAAGAATGTCTTTAATGGATTTCATCATTGCTTGATAATGTTAAAACAGTCATTGCTATGGATATTAGAGATAATATTGGAGTCAATTCTAACCCTGTCTCAAAATAAATTTATAAAAAGTTAAAAAGAAATTTATAATAAAGAAAAAATAAAAAAAGAACTATTTCATCAAGTAGAAGCAGAAAAAAAAGTATAAATTAAAACAAAAAATGTGAAAAATGCTCATAACTGTAGCATACAATAAAATTACAATAAAATAAAATTTTAAAACTTTAATAAAAAATACAATATCTAAATAGTAAGATTAACAAATAATCTTTTTCAATTATGATCCCTGATATATATAAAAATATAGCGAGTCAATTATAGGGATTGTCTTTTAATCTTAAAAGTTTTCATCATATGAGCAATGATGCTTCTTAAAAAATGATGGGAAAAATTTAATGGCTTATGTCTTAATTAACAAGATTAATGGATGTTGATACTCTACAAGGAACACAACAACATTAAAATTTAACATTTCATATGAGTCAAAGTAATAGTAATACTGTACAAATGCATAACACTAATTTATCAAATTTGCCAGAAATTCCTAAAGAATTATCACAAATACAGCCTAAATTAATCAACCAAACTGACTCGAGAATTTACAAAGAAGATAATAAATAACATTTAATGGAATTTTAATAAGGATTTTGATATTATTTATTAGGAAATTATATTAATTTTAATTAAGGAGGCAACCACACAGATGAATTGTGGTTGAGACACTACATTGGACTGAGGATGCTCTTCTCCCAGGGCCTAACTCGGTCAACAAATGGGCACCTACGCTGCTAAATGAGGCTCAAAAGGCTGATGGTGGTACAATATTGAAAAACTCTTCCATACGGGTTGTACACATGATTATTATTATTTATTAATTTATTAAATTAAGGTTTATAGCATATTTAATAAACCTTACCATTAATTTGGCTTCCTATATATATATATATATATTAATTAAAATTCAATAAAAAAACAAAAAAATTATTCCGAATACTCATCAATGACTAAAATTACAGTCAAGAGTCACTTTAGCTTCCTGGAAGCAACCTCATGAAAAATTAATGAGACTAATTCTCTTCTCTAAAATAACCAACAAACAGTAATTGTTAACTGCCTATTGATTACCAATTGCCTATTTAATGATCAAACCCAAGTGCCGCTTCAAATTATTTTAAACTTTATTTAAATATGATGCCCGATCTTATTTTAAATAACTTTCAAATAGCTATTTTAAATAAAAATAATGAATTGTTTTAAATATTTTTCATGATGTCAAATTTTTTTTTTTCCAGATCCTTTGATATTTTTAATGTTAAATATAATGAATATTAATTATCTATTTCATAAAATAATATCAATAAATTATAATTGAATATTATTTATCTATTAAATTCAATATTAATTATCTATTTCATTAAATAATATAAAAAAAGGTCAGGGGTTGGGGTTGGGGTTGGGGTTGGGGTTGGGGTTGGGGGTTGGGGTTGGGGTTGGGGTTGGGGTTGGGTTGGGTTGGGGTTGGGGTTGGGGTTGGGGTTGGGGTTGGGGTTGGGGTTGGGGTTGGGGTTGGGGTTGGGGTTGGGGTTGGGGTTGGGGTTGGGGTTGGGG
>NW_028292318.1:0-17000 GCF_963383615.2 Lipophrys pholis
CCCAACCCCAACCCCAACCCCAACCCCAACCCCAACCCCAACCCCAACCCCAACCCCAACCCCAACCCCAACCCCAACCCCAACCCCAACCCCAACCCCAACCCCAACCCCAACCCCAACCCCAACCCCAACCCCAACCCCAACCCCAACCCCAACCCCAACCCCATAAATATTATACCTATTTTTACTTCATATATAACGCTTTTTAGATATAAATTATGAAAATAATTTATAATTTCCTGGTCCTGGTACATCAATAGATTTATTAATAATTTATTTTCTTTAAGATTTAGTAAACGAATGCAATTTACTAGATTTAAACTTTGAATTGTTATGTTTTCCATCAGCTCTAAATCCATAACTAACAGGATAGTGTCCAGGACCTGGCGCTAGTAATGAACTACTGCAATGATCTTTCAATCTAGATTTTATAGTAGGAGAGCCTGGATTTTTATAATTTGATAGAATATATCGGCCTGATTGTGCCACATTATATTCTTTCATTTAATATTCTCCAGGTCCTGGATTTTTTATATTCTTATTTTTAGATTGTGTAACTCTTTCTCCTATATATATATTTCTTTTTTATAAAGTTGATGGAATTATGTATTAGGCTGGCCCTGGAACTTTCTTGTTTTTGGTTTAAATTGGTCCTCCTACTAGTTTCTCTCTGCTCATTCCAAATGTGAATTTTTTTTTTATAATTTCTTATATAAAATTATTGATTTGATATTTCCCTACTGCCGGGACTTCAGTTTTTAATCTAAAATCTACTTTATTGCCAATTCCGAATGTACATGATCTTTTACTTTTTTGTTATGGAAGATCATAAAATTTATCATTTTATAAAACTTTTAATTTAGGTAATCTATCACATTTCTAGAAACTATATGCATTTTTAGATTTTGAATTGTTCAATGGATGATTTTAATGCAACATTATTTTTATTTAATAATAATAATAATCAATAATTGTTTATGGACATAAATTATGGAATTATTATATTGCCGGTACATGCTTTTTCTCCTTTTCCATAGAATATGTTGCTGCATACACATTATACAGTTTTAAAATCTTTATCTAAACAAATGTAAATAGAACTGATATACAATTTACTTTAAATTTACATGCATCCATATTTACTGCTTTTAGGTAATCCTGAACTACTTTTTATTAAGTTTATATCATAAACTTTATTATTATTAGGAATAATCCCTTTTCCCTTCAGCATATTCAACACATTTAATTTCTTATTGATATTAATTGCAGTTGTGAAATAATCATCAATATGATTAGTCTTATTAGTTTTATAACAAGTTCCATGTTTAGTCCATTAATGTGTATGAAAGGAATTACTAGGCTGATATAAACCGACCCACATTTTTTTCATTTAAATGGCAGTATTTGAATTAATCAAATTTGGGTTGAATGTTTCATTTGAGCAATATTGAATAGTATTGCAATTTATATTAGGCCATAAACCATGTATATTGAATTATTTACCATCATATTGTTATTTATATTTGCATTGTTATGACTTACATAGTGAAGCTGGCCATTATATTGTATATAAATACTGAGAGTGGCAATAGATTATGAATAAAACTAATATCATTATTATATGTTTGAAGATTATTAGAATATAAATAACTTAATAGGATAATTTTAAAATACTCTTTCAACAAAGATAAGTAATATACTTATAGGAATCAAGGAAGAAGAAAATTGCAGGATATGCTGATTTAGTACTTAAATAGAAATTTGAATAAATATTTAATTAGATTGAAACATTTAAATAAGTTTAACAGAAATTTATTGATAGAATTGAATTAAATAGTTAAGTCAAACGTCTTAAACAAGATATAACTAAATTTATGGGAATTTAGGGATTTTATCAAAGTCTGTTAATAAGATTATAACTTTTTTTTCTTTAAAGTTAAAAGAAAAACAATAGATTGAATAAATTGATGTCACAATTAAGAGAAAAAACATTATTTTCTGCAAAAACATTTTTAAAATAATATCAAACTAAATTCTACTGTTCTAAAAAAAATTAATAAAAATCAATTCCTTTGATTTTGCCAAATATTAAAACTCATAGAAATAAAATAAATTCTAAAAGATAAAATATTAGTTTTAGATATTAAGAATAAAAAGAAGGAGAATAAAAATAATTAGAAATTTTAGAATAAAAAAATAAATATTTGAAAGATAAAATAAATAAAAGGATAAATCAATTCAACAATAGAAAGTTATTATTTGAAGAATGCTATAAAATTCAGCAAGCAAAAGTATAAAAAAAGATAAATCAACTCGATAATAAAATAATAACTAATAAACATTTATTTATATAATTTTGTGATGTTGTATCTATTAAAAAGGACGATAATTATTTATAAAAAATTACAATAAGAGAATAATTTTCATATTAAAAATTTAAATTATTTAATAAATATTAATTGCTAATAATTTTAATTACATACCCTCCTTTTTTTAGATTATTTAATACATTTTTAGCAAAAAATCTAAATTAAATTAGTAAATAAATTATATGATTAATATTTATTTAATGATTATTATTGTATAATATTATTATTTATTTAATAATAAAAATAAAATGAAAAATCAATGATACTTTTTGAATTTCATCATTTAATTTACCGAAACTTTAGTATGTATTTTTATTTTATCCAAATATTTTTATTCTAATTAAAAAGTAACTTGATTTATTAATTATTTGATGTATATTATATGCATATTTTTCTCTGCTGGGTCTATAAAAATCATTCATTGTAAGTCCTTCGCCAATTTTAGTCTCTTTCTTGTCATTTTTAAACAACTTTTTATTTAGATCGTTTTTGTTGAATGTTAACCTCATAAGATATTAATTCATTTAAGGTGAATTTTTTTTATTGTTACTTTTACTATTATGAGATATTGAATTTATTGAATAGGGGCTTTTTTCTGTTTCCTCTTTTACTGATTTATGTTGTTGCAAATTTCTTATTTTAAATTGCCCACTTTTTTTCGGCCTCTGATATTTTTAAATTATTCGTTTGTTCATTACTTCTTATTAAATTTTTGATTTTAATGGTTAAATATTTTTTGTCTCACTTGTATATTCACTCTATTAATAATTATCCTCATCTTATTATCTTATTTAAAGATCTTTTCCATTCCAATTTTTTATTAATGATTATTCTAAGTCTGCATCTTAGTTATTTCTACTTTTAGAAAGTAAATAATCCTCAAGAGTTATTCCTTCCTAAAACAAAGCACCAGACTATATTGTCTATTTACTGATTACTCTTCTCCTATTAAATCTTGAACCTTTATTTTGGCTTGAATTGGGTCTTTATTCCAATCTATAATCTTATTAAATCATTAATAATATTTATTTTGAAATAATTCATCTTATACTCATATTTCATATATTTTATATTTCTTTATTCTATTTTATTATCCTATAATTATGTTCATTAGTAATTAAATGTTGAATATATAAAAATTTATAAAGATTATTTATTCTCTTATTACTAAACCTAAGATTAATTTGAAATAAAAAACTAATAGAATTTATTTAAATAAAATTAATAATTAAAAATTATTAAAACACTAGTGTACATATAAAAAATAAAAAGTTAATAATAATCATTTTTTTGTATTTACGAAAATATAATTCTTATTGAGTTTTTTCATATCTTGTTCAAGTTCTGCTAATTCTTTCTCACAATCTTATTTTTTCCTTTTAAGTCCAATGGTATCAATTTTCACAATATGTGTAATCGTTTGATATTCTTTATTAACTGCTTCCCATTTTTTTTTAAGTCCTCTCTTCAATTCCTCAACATCTTATTGAGCAAGTAAATAGTTTTGTTTATCCATTTACTCAACTTCTCTCATATGAAGATTTTTAATCATCTAGTACTAATTATCAATTTTATTTTTAATTTGACCTAAATATTAAGGCACTTTGCCATAATCTTTTTTTTATATCCAATTAACATCTTTTGGTAGTTGCCTTGGTGCCCCTAAAATATTTTCAACAGCATTTGAAATAATATAATTTTTATTAGTTTTGATGCCCATAGCCGGTTTATCTAATGCGCATGGTACATCTTCCTTTTTAACTTAGCAAGAATGTTTAAATGCCCCAGGCTTAGGTAAAGAATTGGATCCCATTGTACCAGTCATCTTTTTACGATAATTCTAGGGAATTGGTTTATATGATCCCTTAGGTTTGCCCATATTTTTAGTTTAACCTTCCCAGTAGTGTGGCCCTTTAGTCATGATATAATCACCATGCATGTTTGATACCTTATTATAAACGTTACATTTGGACGAGATGTATTCTGATTATTGAATGTTGAATATGAAGGAGGAAGATCTTTTGGATACTTTGATTTATAGGTCTGAGGTTTTGGAGGAGGAGTGTATTACTTTGGGATAAGGTTATAGATACTTTATTGTTACATTATTATATATTAATAATACTGAATTTATTATATCTATCACTTTTTTACTACTTGCATTTTATTTAGTTTGCTTATACACTTCATACATTAATAATAATATAATGAATAATAATCATTTTTAGAATATCAACCCATGGAACTGCCCACTATATTAATTTTTTCCATTGTTTTCTAAATCACTCTTCATAAAAGTTATACTCTCTAAATTTTATTTACAGTTGCATGCTCTTTTAGTTTTAAAATAGTCTCCTTAATTAGTAAGCGTGATCTAATAAAATTTACCTTTCTTAATTGGAATAAAATATTTAAACAAAAGATCGATCATACGATTTTAATGAAATTTTTATTAAAGAGCAATCTTCTCCGTATAAATATGTTTTTTCTATTTGTAAATTTTAATATCAATTTTAATAAGTTTATCTTTTGGCCAACTCTAAATCTAACATTGAATGAACCCCAACAATAATTAATCCTTTTGTGCCATAAATCCAATAGCATCTGTTTTATTTAAATAATGATGCCATATTTATCCTTGAGTATTAGATCGAAAAACTTTATTAAATTCTAAAAATTTACCAGATTTTAATTTGAATATTTTCATAAAACTATTTTTTTTGATGAGTTTATCTAACAACTATTTTTGTATCAATTTTCTATTTTTTATTTATTAAGCAAATTCATAAACTTTTTTTATTGAATTTATTTACTCAAATTAATGTATTTTTCGTTTGAGTTTTAGTATAGAGTCTCTGTCTATTGAGTTCTTTCCATTAAGAAATAAATAAAACTAATCTTAAAATGTTTCATAATTAGATTTAATTTCATCTTTTATATTATTAAGAACATCAAATGCCTCTTCTTTAAATGATTAAATAATCTTTAGCATAGTCTAACAAATAGAGTCATAATAATTATTAATACTTTATTACACATTACTAATCTATTTCTGCATTTTGAGTTTATTACCTTCATGCGACTAACCTAATGAATCTATTGATGTAATATTAATTGAATTTTAGTGATTGTGCTTTTTAAGGCAGTCTTTATTATTGCATATCAGTTAGCCTTCTGTACAGAGTTAATAGTTACATATGTATGAAAGTTAAAGATCATGATGAGGGCAATACCTTTTTATTACGTTGTTTATTTACATATATATTTTAAAATATTTTGTATATAACAATTAGTTAAATAATATATTCTTATAATAATGGAATAATAAAAGTTGATAAATATAAATTGAAATATTTTTTTTTTGATAAAATATTAGTTAAAAATTAAAATAACAAATGACTAATATTATAAAATCATTTATTTATCATTTTGAAGACTAAATAAACTTTATTGATACTTAATATTTAAATTTTTCTTCCTTCCTTAAATGAATATCTTTAATAATAGGAATATCAGATTTCCCACAAAAATTCTTATACTACTATATAATCTGTAATAATAATTAATGAAGACAATGCATGGCTTATTTATATTTAATAATATTATTAGACATTACAAGTACCTAATTTTAAGTATTATTAGATTTATTAATAATTAGTTTAAGTTAGCAATCATCAATGCCAACATTATCCTAATTTTGTATACAAGCAGCTCTATCACTCATATGATAAACTCTTAAAAAATTAGCACATTTAACTCCCATAATCCTTTCCTTCAAATTGAATTTTTTATCATCTAGGTCTATTCCTATAATACCACAAAAATCCCATTGCTCAATTTAATCATCGACTACAGGATGGTTTAATGATGTTGTATTGAATTCATTTATGTGTTACTATTTTTTCTATAAAAATAGAATAAATTATCTTTAGACACATAATCCTAATTTCCCATTTTATTAGTATATTTATTCATTTGAGTCTTATACTAAGCATACTTTAGCCATTACTAAAAATTAATTTTATGGTTTGCTTTGTAAGACTCTTAATGCCAATATGGCTGAATAAAAACTAGAATAAAAAATGTAGGCAATATTTTCTTTCTATTTATTGAATTATTAATATTTTCCTCTTATAATAATTTTCTAAATTCTGCCAAATTTCCCAAAAAAATTATTCAAATCATTGTATTAATAGGTAAATTAATATGGGATATTAAGTCTCAATAATCCAGGTTTTCTGGACATAAACTTCATTTTATTCTGTATTTCTCTGTATTAATCTTTTTTAATTAATTTTTGTATTTATTTAATAGCATTCCTCAATTTTTATTTATTATCTTAAAGAAATTAATCATCTGAATTATCTTTACAAACTTGACTATATTTCTTTTTATTTTTAGGTGGTTTATCTAAATTAATAATCGTACTGAAATCATGCCTGAACTATTTATTTAAATCCATAATTAAAAATGTAGTAACAGCAGAAATTAATCAGTGATGTTAAAGAGTATCTAGGTTCACATAAGATTAATAGAATATTTCAAGAGATGTTAGTTTAAGTTATTAATAAGAAACCACCTACTTCAGAGATAAATTAGACAATGATAAAAGTTCTTAAAAAGATTAAAGATCATAAAGGATTCTTAAATAGACCTGATTTTTAAATAATATTTGATAATTGCGACTTCTTGGGAAATAATGGAACTGGCGAGATTTCATTCATATTGTTAATTCAATCTTTGGATAATATTGGAATTAAACTAAGTTAAGAATAATTCCTTTAAATTTATCCGCAATATAAACTACAGAGAAAAGTTAAGAAAGACGATTTTGTGAGAATTATGGAAAAATAATATTTGAATAGTTTACAATTCTCATGAATTATTTATTATTATGAAAATAATCTCATTAATAAGGTATTTCACTACTAAAAATACTATTCAAAATTAGATATAAATGGCATTAACTCAACTAAATCCATTTTATTTAAAAATAATCAATGAAAGTCATCTACATGCTCAAAAGAGATAATAATCCCATTTCAAAATAATAATAGGTTCATAGTAATTAAATAGTACAATAGTGAACAATCACAGGAAGATACAATATCTTTTATCCCCCCAGCTTAATAGAATACATGCATTATCTATAGACATAATATCTAAAAATGACATAAATTAAAATAAAACATTATACGAATAAACTAAATGCATGAAGAAAAAATGATATAATTATATGTATGTTGTGTTCATCCTGGCCTTAAGAATATTTTTGATAATGAAATTACTCGAGGATTAAGCTTATCATAGAAGTTTGTTACGAGTTCGAAATTATCTTCGTATTGTTCAATGTAATGTCCTGCCATTTGATGTCCTATTAATCCATAACCTACACATATGAATATTAGATGAGGAGTCATTCTTCTTATTGTTCTAGGTGTAGATATAGTAAAAAAACCATTTCTTTACATTGATGCAGAAGGAATATATAATCTACGAGTCATTGGTAATGGTCCTTTTTTTCTAATTAATCCTGGTATACTATCAGGAATTTAGACTTTGGGCATATATTTGCCTGCATTTTAAATAGCAAATTTATGTTTTTTGTCTTCTAATTATGAGAATTCAGATCCCTTTTTTTATAAATGAATATCGAATATATTATGCTTTTTTGAGAAATCTACACGTTCATTTTATGGTTCTTATTTTCCCATTATATATTTATATATGAAATAATTGAAAGATAAACAAAATAATAGAAAACATAAAAAAATCAAACCTAAATTACAGAAAAAAAGAGATCAACAAAAATTAAAAAAAAAGCAAAATAAAATTAAGAAATAAATATCTCAAGTAAAATAAAAAAAGAAGAAGAAATAAATTAACGTAAATTAATTAAAAACTAAATTAAATTTATTTCATAGTATTTATTAAGGATAAATTTAAGATTTTTATCATATTTTTTAAGTTATTGATGAAGGAGGGGAAATAGATATTGATGGCCTTGAATCATAAAATGTTAAAATTTTGTTGAAATAAATTTTTAATTAAGTTGGAATTAAAAAGATAAATGGAAGATATCAAGGGAATTATTTAAATCATACTAAAATTATTAAAAAGTATTATTCTGATAATTTTAATTGCAGTTATTAAGATAAATTAATCAATAATTAACATATTTAGACAGTTAATGAAAAAATAAATAAATTTAAGTAAAATAAAAATAAGATCAAGGATAAATTTTAATAAATATAAAATAAACAAATGATTAAAATGGTAAATAAAAAAATAAATAAAATAAATTACCAAATTTTAGGAAATAATCTAACATAGGAATAATCAAGAGGACCAAAAATAACCTCAAATCATAAAAATAAGTTAATAGATTTAATGACTAAAAAAAATTGAATATTTATTATAAATTTGATGAATAAAAAATCAGCAAGAGAATTAATCTGCGATTTATTTGAATTAGACATAAAATAAATAGTTTTCTAAGATTTTAGTTGTGCGATGAAATATGGGATAGTCTATTTTGGACGATTATTCTTAGCTTAAAATCATATTTGCTTTTATGCTTCTTTTTTTAAAGTTAAACAAAAAGTAGTTATACCTATATCAAATATTTAAAACATTATTAAATAAAATTCAAATATAGTAATATAATGGACAAATAAAACAAACAGTAAAATAAAGAATATATTTCATTCATTTTAAGATACAACAATAGCATATAAGTTTATTTTTTCTTTATGGAAAGGATAAAATATTTTAAGTTAAAGTATTATTCCATTAACTAAGCATTAGTAAATAGACATGACATAAATTCAAGTTTAAATCAATTAAATGCCTGCAAATTTAGACAGAAAGTAATAAATTTTAAATATAACATTGCCAATTTCTCTAGATCAATTTTATTAATACTTTTTAGCAAATGATCCAAAAATTTACGGTATATAATAACATTTTAAAATAAGAGGAGGTTAAAACATTAAAATTACGCCATGGGTGAAAGTATAGTAATTGGGTGGCTAATCAAGATAATTAACGGGATCTATAAAAGTCAAGGGAGTTCCATTTAAATCGAAATCTGGAATAGTATGTGTTAATGCACTGAAAAGAGACAATTCATAAATTAATTATAAAACGATGGTGAAAATGTTGGATGTTCCTTTTTGTACTTATTTTAATGTTTAAAAAGAATGGGTGATAATTCAATAAGAATAAAATAAATGTAAGTTGACTATGTTTACTAGTATTAATTTTATTAAAAATACTTATTTAAAAAATAGTATTGTTAATAGAACTATTTAAGATATATTTGAATAATAAAAATTTTGGGTGAATAATGTTTAAAAAAGATTATAAACACCTAAGAAAAGAATTTCTGTTTAATTTGAAAAATAAAAAAGTATGTTAATAAATAAATAAATTTAAATAACAGAACCAAAAAATAAATAGATAAAAAGTTATCAACTACAATTAATTTTTGTAGTTATTGCTTTACTTTGCATTTTATCAATAATATCTATTGGGATGAATTTTTATTATATTACGAAAGTTAATTAAATATTATAAGTATTATAAAAATGAATATAATAAATAATATATAATGTAGTTGAATACTTTTTAATTTTAGAGTAAATTATTTTTAAGTGACTTTTATTATTAATATAATGAATAATTAATTATAAAGGAGTCTTTTTAGATTATCTAATCAAAATTAATCTCTCATAAATGAAAAACAATCATTATTGAATTAGAATGATAAGTTAAAAAGATAAATTAAATAATTACAAAAAATAGATGTTAATGTTATTTATTAACAATAAAAAGTTAATATTAAAAAAAAGCCATAGTTATAAAATATTAATAAACTTATGGAAATGAAATACAATTTTATCTTAAAATAAAATCAATTTTTAATAAAATCATTATAAACTGATGTTCAGTTGAAATCCTAAAAAATTAACTAATTTTAAAACTAGAGAATCAAATTAGTTTAATAATTATCATATTACAAACATGCCCACTCAACTTTATATTTAAAATAAAAATAGATTTAAATCTTAAAACATCAAAATAAACATTATTAAGAATATAAACAAATAAATATAAAATAAAAATAATATGATATCGAATAAATCAATTAAATGATAATAGAAAGTAATAAACTAAAATAATAATTAGAACTTTGTAAATAAAAGATATTAAAATATTAAAATTATTAGTTCATTCAAAAATTAAACTAGTAAATAAATATCTTAAGATAAAAGAATAATAAACTTCATAAATAAAAAATAAATCTTACTTCAAAATTAGAAACATTTATTGGTAATTATTAATTTAATAGTTATGATAACTTCGTTAAATAATTAATTGAATAAAAAAAAGTGTCTGAATATTACATAAACTTGAATAAATAATATTAAAAAATAATAAAATAATTAAGTTAAAAATATTCATAAATGTTTAAAAATATATAATAAATTAAATATTTAAAAGATGAATCATTTGTTTAAAAGAAGACTAAAATTGTGAACAGATCAAAAAACATACTAAAACAGAAATAAAAATATATTTGTAATGGAAGACAATAATTATTAAAAAAATATAATAAAGTAGTCTCTAGAAATTAGGCTCTTTAAAAATAATTTATAATATTGAATTTAAGTATATAATAGCTAAAAACTTATAAATAACAATAAAAAATTATAGTAAATACCGTAAATGCACAAACAGTAAATAGATAATTATATAATATTAATTCAAAATATTAATAATAAATTAAATAAAGAGGATAACAAATTTATTTATTATAGAAATAAATCCATTAATTAAAGTAGACATTAACAATTTTTAATAAAAAATATAATATAATTAAGAATTAAGCATTTTTAAGTCAAAATAAAATAAAGAATTTAGAATAAAATATTGTTTATTTATAAAAAGTTTATAATCAGACTAAATAATAGTTTATTAAATAATATGATTAGTTTAGTGCTTGTAAACTTTATGCACCATTTTATGAATAAAAATTATATAATGCAATAGATTAAAATGCAATGGTACAATAATATAAAAATTTATGTTTTAAATTAAGGGAAATAAATAATTAGCAACAAAAATATATTAAAAGTTAATAACAGATATGGAAATAAGAAAAATATTAATTATAAAAGAAATATTCATCAGAAATAGAATGTTTAACCTTAAAATTAAAATAAATATATTAAAATAAAGATGAAGGAATATAAACTCATGTATTAAAATTTTATGATTAAGAAATTAAACAATTAATCTAAAAAAATTATTAATTATAAAAAAATTATTAAATTTAAAGTTAATTTTTAAAACAAAAAGAAATAGATTATCAATCTTTACAGAATTAATTAAAAATTATCAAAGGAACTTAATTAAATGAAAAGAAATAAAAATAATTTTTGGTAAATACAATTAACAACTTTTAAAACTAACTAATAAAACAAAAATAAATTTGGTAAATTAAATAATAAAGATATTAATTATAAATTATATCTATAAAGTAATAAATGAATAAGATAATCAATCATGAATTTAATTTACCAACAGATTAAAATGGATTAATGAAGATATTAAAGTAAAAATAAATATAAATTAATTGGTTTATGAAAAAATTATAGAATAATTTATCTGAATGAAAATATAAAATTTATTCATTTAAATATCGAATTTTATCTAAATATTTTTTTATTTTTTGTCCTTTCTATATTGTCCTTATAATAAAAAATTGAATATATACTTTTTTTCAAGTTATTCAAAACAGTAGAATACATTTGTTCATCAAACATTTTAAAAAATGGTAAATTGTTTAATGAAAAATTTAAATTTCCTTCAATTTTTTATGCTCTCTTTGAAAATTATTCATTACTTTAAATGTTTTAAAGTCTAGATAAACAATTTTTGAATAAACTAAACCATTCCCCAACATTATGACTAGGCTAAGTGGCAATTTTCAATAATATATTATTCTGATTATTATAAAATTTGAAAGATTTATTATAAATGAGTAAAGGATCAAGCAAATCTTTATATTTTTAAAAATTAGATTTATATTATTGTAGAAATTTATCCAATGATGAATAAATTTATACTTTGATTAATGTAAATTACTATTTAATAGAAATTAATAATTTATCAAGTTCTATCTGTAGTTAATGTTTTTGACTTTTAATATGATTAGATATTGATAATAAATGTTGATCTGAATCTTTAACAAATTTAGTAAGTGATTTATATTCCTCTGATTTATTTAATTAATTAAAAATTAAATCTATTTTTCCTTTATTCTTTTTTAATCCGTCTACAAGATTATTTATTCCTTAGTTTATATTAATTATTTTTTATTAATGAATCAAATGAAATTTTCTTTTTTATTCATAACAAATTGGACAAAATAATCCTGATGGTATGCAATTCAATTAAGTACAGATTTTTATTATATACTAATTTAAGTGAAAAGGACATTTAATATCTAATTTTAAATGTTTTTACATAATTTAAAATAATTATTATGATATATATAACAAACTAGTTAATATTAATTTTAATTTAAGATATAAATAACACATTTAAATTTTTTTCTTTAATTAATATATATAGATAATAATGTCAATTTTAAATAAAATATGCCAATGCATTTTTTTAGTCCCAGTAGGCGCTCACACATCTTGTTGCATAGATAACTGGTGGGGAATATAAGCATAACTATTAAGTTCACTTTATTGTGGAGCATGTTGTTGGACTGTATGCGCCCCACTATGTATTGAGTGCAGCTTGGGAGATTTTGGAAAAGGAATGTAAAATTGCATTACTGGAATTAAATATTGTGTTTTTTGTTTCTTTTTATTCTTGGTTGCTTAATTTGATTGTTGTATAACGTGCGCTCTATTAACTAAAGAAGCTTGCTGCGGAGGAGGTATAAATAATTTTATGGTAATTTTGAATAATTCTCATTTTCTCGCTGATAAAATTAAAGAAATTTTGGGATTGGAAACTGGCAATCAGCCATTAAAAAGTATGGGAACATTTAATCCATGAAATTCATATTTATATTTATATAAAAATTCTTATCTCTTCTCTATCAAAATAGATATAAAGAAGAAAAAATATTTTTAAGCAAAAACATAAGAGTGAAACTGATAATATTAAAACTATTGATTACTGATAACAATTTAATATAATTTAATTAATTTATTATCAAACAAAATTATCTTTTATTATGTGTTACTTAATATGTTATTTAATGTGCCTTATTAAATAAAAAAGATCTTTTTAGATTGGAAACTGATAATCATCTATTAAACAATATTTATAATAAAATAATAAACTATAAAACATAAAATTAAACTTATCTATCTTTATATTTAATTTACCTTAATTATATAATATATAATGGAATGTATTAAAAAAATAGGTCGATGTTGTCTAATTCCAATGGGAGCTTATTCATCTTATTGTATAGATACCAAATGGGGAAGTCAAGCTTTTTCTAAAGCTTAATTATATTGTGGAATGTGTTGTTGGACTTTATGTGGTACCATTTGTATTAATTGTTCATGTGGAGATTGTTCTGTTATTATATAAAACTGTTTAATGGCATGCAAATATAATTGCTTAAGTCTTTGCCTTTATGGTTTTGCACCTTGTGATGGATGTATAACTTGTTTGTTGTTAATAAAATAAAATTGTTGTGGAGGAGGATTAACATCATATTAAGTGGTAACTAATAATTCTCATGTTATTTCAGATAAAATTAAAAATTGTTTTGGATCATAATCTGGACCATAACCTTTAAAAACTATGGCTATATTTAAACCTTGAATATATATCTAATATATCTATTTAATTTTAAAAAGTTATTAAAAAAAAAATTAGTTTTTGAAATTAAGATTTTGTGTAGCTTAATGGGGCATATTATTAAACTTTAACTTGCCTTGGTTTAGAACTGTGAAATTATATATTTATAAACTAAATAGGATTATTATATGGAATATTTATATTGAAAATTAAATAGATGCTAAATGAATATTAAGTTAAAAAAGATTTTGGTTATGGAATTATTCCTTTTTATGAGGGAAAGGTTTATTTAGTTCAGCAAATAAAATCTTAAAAATGGTCATTTCCAAAAGGGCATAAATAAGATTATGATATAGATAATATTTCAACTGCAAAGAGGTAACTACTTGAATAAACTGGTTTACAAATTAAATAATTCCTTTCTTAAAATTTTATTGAGGTGAATTTAACAAAAATAAATTAAAAGAAAAAAATAATAACTTAAAAAAAAGTAATATTTTATCTAGCAGAAGTTCAAGGAATCATCAAAATACAATAATAATAAATAAAAGATTATTGCTTATTAAACTATGAAGAAGCTTTCAAAAAAATATCTACAAACTAAATAAAAGCAGCTTTCATTAAATCTTTAAACTAAATAAAAAAAAAATAATGATTGAATTCAAGTAGAACCAAATTTATTCATCCATTATTAGTGATCCTTAATATCTTCTTTTCCTACAGATTTATTAACATTTTTCAATGCTGTTGTAAAATCTTACATTGTCAATGGTACACTAACTTATTTTTGCAAATTTTTAAAATCTTATATTTTATTTATTCCACCTTCTTTTATTAATATTCTTCTCATAGGCATATAGGCAGCCTATCTACAAACATTACATATGTCAGCACCAGAATATCCTTCAGTTTTTTTCATCAAGAAATCATATTAAATATCCTAAGCTAAAGTTTATTTCTGTAAATATATATCAAATAATGATTTACGACCGATTTAATTAGGCAATGGAATATATATTCTCTTTTATAATCTTCTTCTTAAAGCTTAATCTAAATCCCATGGTCTATTTGTTGCTGCAAGTACCATGACAGTTTTTTTCCTTTCTTACTTTTATTTTTACGTTAATTATTATGAGGGAGATGAACTAATTCCATCCATTTGGATTAATAATTATGCTTTAACTTTTTTATTACTTTAATGATCTCCTTAACTTCTTTTAGAGCCGAGAGCATCTATCTCATCAAAAAATATAGTAGTCGGGGCGTAAAATCTAGCCATCTAAAATAGTATTCTGACCAATTTTTAAGATTCTCCTTTCCATTTAGAGGCTAAAGAACTTGCAGAGACATTAAAAAATGTTGTTTTTCCTGTTGTAGCAATTGCTTTCGCCAATAATGTTTTCCCAGTTCCAGGTGGTCCAAACATCAAAACACCTTTCCATGGTCTTTTTATTCCAGTGAAATATTATGGCATCAATAATGGTAATAAGACAGCTTACTGTAGTAAATTCTTAGCTGTTTAGAGTTATGCTATATCATTAAATTTGACGTTGGGATTAAGATTCACAACTTCTCTTTCAATCATATTAATAAGATCTGCATCAGGGCCATGTCCATCAGGGTATACATGATTTATATATGTTTTTTTACCATCATCCTCTTTTTTAGGTATTTGCCATGGTTTTTAATAATTTCTTTTATTATTAGGATTATTTACATTTGAATTATTTTTAACTTATTTTTTCTTAGGCATATTATTCGTTGTAGGCTTTTTATAATTTTGTTTTGGGGGAGCTGGATCCCATACATCTGGATCTTTGGGTGGATACATATTATTCATACCCATATTGTTGTTCATCCCCATATTATTATTCATAGGCATCCCCATGTTATTCATGCCCATATTATTCATACCCATATTATTCATTCCCATATTATTATTCATAGGAATATTATTCATACCCATATTAGGATTCATGGGATATTGATTTGCATATTGATTATTGTAACGATTATTAGGAGTTCCATAATTTCGGATGTTGTTATAATTATCAGATTGATTATTGATCTAATTGAATTGATCTAATTGAAAGGGTTTTTTATTGTATGGAAATTTTGGTCTTTGTTCTTCAAAATCTGGACATTATTTAACATATTGTCTTTTATTTTAATTTAATGTATTCTTATGTCCTTTATCTAATGGATTAATAATTTGTGTTATTAATAACTTTTATTTGACTATTAAATTATATAAATTTTACCATTATTTCTTTAATTCTTTGTCTGTTATATTGGTCAATTATTTTTTGATTGTTTAAATCGAGTTAGTAAATAATTTATCTGATTAGTTGTAATTTCCCAAACAACCTTTATTCCTTGCTTATTTTATTTCCTACTTGAGTTATTTTAATATATTTGACATATATATATTATATATAAATTATATGATTGATTATGTGTACATTAATTATTATATGCCAAAGAAATTTATTTTTTAATTTTTGTAGACACAAGATTATTAATAACATTTGAAACGAATTTCTCAAATAAGGGCAAAAAAATGCTTTACTCTTAATAAAGTAAAAACTAATAAAAATTTTATGAAAGAAAGGAAAGGAATTCATAAAAAAGTAAGATAATTCAAAAATTATCATATTTAACATTAAATAAAAATATAAAATAAAAGGATTAATTTTAAACTAAACAATATAAGATCATGCTAACAATCAAAATTCATATAAAAACAAATCTCTTCAAAATTTGCATCAAGACTCAGAGATTGGAATAATGATT
>NW_028292317.1:0-17551 GCF_963383615.2 Lipophrys pholis
CCCAACCCCAACCCCAACCCCAACCCCAACCCCAACCCCAACCCCAACCCCAACCCCAACCCCAACCCCAACCCCAACCCCAACCCCAACCCCAACCCCAACCCCAACCCCAACCCCAACCCCAACCCCAACCCCAACCCCAACCCCAACCCCAACCCCAACCCCAACCCCAACCCCAACCCCAACCCCAACCCCAACCCCAACCCCAACCCAACCCCAACCCCAACCCCAACCCCAACCCCAACCCCAGAACCAAACCCTCCACCTTTGAATGATTTGGCTCAATAAATTAGATGAATGATGTGCTTAGACCTGACTTGAATGATAGAAGTGAAATGATGACTGGATGAATGATGAATGAATGATGAATGACTGAATGAATGAATGAATGACATGAATGATAATGAATGAATGATGAATGAATGATTGACATGAATGATGAATGAATGATGAATGAATGAATGATGGATGATTTTGTTTGAAACCCTGAGAGAGGATAACTTTATGTTTGGAAGGACAAGGGTAAAAGCTGATAAACATAATTAGCCACCCTTCCTGCTGAAGCTGCGTCTTGACCTCTGGAGCTACTAAGAGAAGTCCTTCAATGTGCAAGGCTATTAAAGTTTCCTCGCAGATGATGTCCTTACTGCCCTCACCGTCATACTCGCACTTGCACTCTGGTGCTTTACAGGCTTGGCTCGTCACTAACTAAAATTAAGCCACATTGACCTCTCTCGCAAGGCTAGGGCAGCCTCTTAGGGTAACTTTAGTTCCATGGCTACCCTGGCTACATCCTGTTTTTTCTGATAATACAAGTTGTGCTAGTCAGCGCAGGATGACAGCCTTTTGGCACCTACCTGGACTTGAAGCTTGTCGGGCTGGGCTGGAGGGATAAGACCAACCAAGAGGTCATGAAGCTAATCGAGACTCTGCTTAACCATTAGATGATGCAGCGCTACTAGAAATTTATCAACGTTTATCTTAGAGAGCTCTATCTTTGGCACAATGACGTGAAGAGTTTGACAGAGCTGGGTGGATTTGTTCCAATGGGTTTACATATCTGAAGGTTTTTAGGTATTGGTTGGCAATCAAATCAACAAAGTTGGAATGAGTATTTCTGGTTTAAAGGTTTTGGAGAAGATCAACTTAGCAAGTAATATTATCACAGACATGCAGGAAGTGATCAGAAGTGTCCATCATCATTGTTTGATCCAAACCCAATTTACAAAAATGCAATACAGCCAACCAATGAAACCTACCTCCGAAATCTCATCTACCTGCAAATGGCATATTCAATAATTTTGTAGCATTAATAGCATCGCAACAACTGTAAATTGTATTTGATAACATGTTAGGCTTACTATACATGCTAGCCTCGATTGCCAATGGTCTCAGGTGTCAATGTAATAAGAACTGTCGTTCATGCAACGGAAGAGAGTAGAACAATTGTTTGACTTGCCACAAACCCATGATTTTACAAAAGTCAGAATGCACCTACCCTGATCCACTAAACTTCAAATTATGACTCTGTCAGGATGGACAGAGATTCAATCTTTCTAAATTTCAATATCACAGCTTTAAATATAAGCACCATTTAACTCTCCCAAGCAAACCTACCCTTTTGACAGATGGACAACCAATATATCAGGAATCTAAGGAATCTAGATAGAAAGCAGAATCTATTTGCAAAAGATTTGTTTATTGAAAAAGGAGGTCTTTACTAAATTGCATTGGAGGATTGCCAAGCTGGCAGCATTTAGAAACAGAGGCCCATCAGCTGCCACAAGTTGTGGTTGTGCCTTGCCTGCCTTTAGGCTTTCCTTTGTTGACTCCTTGCCTCCAGAAGGTTATTGTTAGGGCAGTTACGTCTATAGCACCAGTATAGAAGTGATTCCATCCATAGTGTTTTCTTTCGTAGTAGGTAATATTTCTAGATGAATAGTGATTCTGTGCAGATAGATTAAAGCCCCTTCTGGGCTTCCTCTTATTTCGAAAAGGTTCCTTTGACGACAAGCTTTTTTTTCGTTGATCTTCCTCCTTTGCTAGTAATAGTTCCAGAATCCTTATTATTAATTCCATTCAGCTGATATTCACAAGACGAGAATGAACACACTCAAGTCTTTGACCAACTACCACTAAGAGGGTGGAGCAATCAATCGAATAATAATTGTTAACGGCATGATATATCAAATGAGATAATAACTTTCTGAATGTATATTTTATCTTCTATCTTCACAGTCCTTCCTTAATCTTCTCTCTGTTGCGGATGATCATCTGCAATAGCTATGCTTCTGGACCGTCATCAATCCACTTCCTCAACGCCATAAAGCTGAACTTGCCCTTCAGCTACTTGAAATTATTCCCCACCTCATTAAAGTCGAACACGTAGTTCATGGTGTGGAATAGGAATATCCTGGTCATGATGCGATGGTGCTTTTCTTTTTCCTTGACGTCCTTAAGATTGGAACTTTTGTTGCGCATCTAGATAAAGACATTCCGCATCACCATTCTGAAGTTCTCGCGAATTTAAAGGAAATTGACCTTTTTTAGGACTAACCTGTTTCCTTTTTTTTATTGCTGCAACTTGATGAGCTTGTAATCAGCCCAATTCGGGTCAGGAGATTGGTTAATCTCCTATTAGTAGGTCTAGTAGTACCGCAGGATTATTTCGTGCAGCTTTTGGACTGAGAAGTAATTGTCCTCATATTCCTGGCAAAGCACGAGTAAACCCTTTGAAGCCTCAAATAAAAAGACAGCCCTTGACCCAGCTGATAGTTGTTACAGTTATTGATCAAGTTGATCAAGGTTGGAGATAAGGAATTGAACCTTGTCCAGTTCATACTGAGTCCTTACGGGCAGCTTATGGAATTTGAAGTGCTTCATTGTACCTTCCCCTTGCTTACCATAAACGTACTTGATGCGAGTCTTCTCGAACTCTGTGAAATGGCCTTTAAAAAGGGGCATGTTGATGACTTCTTAAATGCTGGATCGCTACTCAGGATCAAGCTGAAACACTCCAGCAAAGAAATCTTCAAGATCTTCATTTTTTGAGGCAGGAATGCTTTTCAAGTTCTCATACTTTTTGAAAGAGAAGCAAGGAGTGCACTTACTCTTTTTGTCTTTGCCCTTGCCCTTGTTAAATGGTTTGCTGCCGAAAACCATGATAAAGAGCAAGACAGCCACTGCCCACAAATCGACCTTGTATGTGTACTCCTCATTACCAACAATCTCAGGTGCCATATAATCAACCGTACCAAGATAGGAGAATGTATTGCCCATCTTAGCCAACCCAAAATCAGCTATCTTGTAAATTCGATCAGTTCCCAACAAGATATTTTCAAGCTTGATGTCTCTGTGAATATAGTTGTACTAATGGATGTCAACCAATCCTTTGATGAGGTCACACATGATGAGGGTGCCTTACTCAACAGTGAACACTCGGTTGTTCCGCACCATTGTATCACGTAGTGAGCATTAGCACAGCTCAAGTATCATGTGGAACTATACTTCATTCTAAAAGCAGTCAATGTACTTTACTATGAAGGGACTCTGAATGCTTTTGTGGCACTGGATTTCGCCCTAGATGTAGGGGCGAAGATGGGGTTGTTCTTCGATCATTTGTTTTTTGGTTATTTTGGCGGCATAGCAGACCCCATCCTTCTCCACTTACAGCACCTTCCCAAAGGCACCCTTGCCTAGTTCCTTGATCACTTTGTAACCATGTTCTTCCATGTATAATAAAAATATTGATGATAATTAAGCTGGCTAATTATTCCTCTTCTCATTAATGTATGATCATCAAGCACCAAACTTACATTCTACCTCTTTTCCAAATTACTGAACTAGTACTCTGTCTAATTGGCAAAGTTTGTATGTCTATAGTCCAGGTAGATACTCAGCCTGTCATCCTCACTGTCCTTCAAGTCTCCAATGTATCGACATGTTCAACTCCTCCACTCAATCCTCCCTACTCTGCTTATAGCGGCCAAAAGGCTCCTTGCTACCTATGTTATTTATAGACTGTGAACAAGTTATAGCCATATTCTTCTTAGGGAGCTTAGAACATGCATTTAATTACCAAATGAATAAAGCATAACAGAATTTGATTCAACTCTATTTATTAGATCTATCTCTGCTTCTGCTACGATTTCTTCCCTTTTTCCTTTCGCCCATTTTTCCATTTTAAAAAACATTCTTTATCTCGTTTATCTCCATACCCCCAACGATTTTCCACCATTCTGTCTAGTTCATTCCAGGCAGCAATTCTTACCCTGCTTGATAAAATGCGCAAACCGCTAACTCTTCCACTCCTCGCACAGATTCCCCTTTTCCCTCAATCACAAGCCCATTAAAGATCAAAAGTGCAGATTGCAGCACCTTCGTTTTAAGAGGTTTAAGTGGTACACACTCAAGTAGGAAGCTGGCCAAGGTGTTGAAAATGTGCACAGGCCTGGCTTATAATATTGGCACTTTGTCAAGCCGATAGTTGTAAAATTGCAGTATTTTTCTCTCGCACTAATTTAGATGTTAAGGACTGAGTTAGGGAGATGAACTGCAGAGCTAGATCAAAGTTCGTTTTTACTAATCTAGTTTAAGGACTATAAGCAAGCATGTTCTTGACAATAATTATTCAGAAGCCATGTCATGTAGAGTAGTAGTCTTCCTTTTATAATCGTAGTGCAAAAGGCTGGCTCGAAGAGTGATTGAAAGAGGGAGGTTTAGTTGTTAAGCTATCCGCCAAGTTTGAAGCATTGTTTAAAGTTTGATAAAATGTTAATTATAGAGTAGCTAGTCAATAGAATAGTTATATCATTATTCTTGTGCTTTTTGGCTATCAGCAAAATAAATTAGACACAATATCCTTTACCTGATAATGCATAAAGGATGGTAAACACATTAAAGTAGGGCAAATCCACCTAGCATGATCTAAGTAAAGCACTCAGAATGTATGGAACAGTGAAGAAGGGTCAAGCACATTGCTATTCATCATAATAAGCAATAAAACAATAAATCTACTTTAACTTTTGAAGTAACCCGAGCCTTGATTATCAAAATATAAGAACATGAGGTTGCTTATATCTATATTGTATTGGTATTTTTTATGTATCGCCACACCAGTTATAGGTAGATGTGCGTAATGCTGTATCACCTAGCACTAGTCACCACCTGCACAGCTGATTAAATCACCGACATTATCTACATCCATGACAATTGGGATAGCTTTGCCAATTAGACCCTCAGAATACTGACCCTTACATTCGTCGCTGGACCATTTCTTGCCAACATTGTCCTGGGAATTTATTTTTATTTGTTTTTGCTGGATAAAAGCAAACGCAAGAACAAATGTTTTTATTATTTTACGAGCCCATTGTAAATCGTTTTGTGCATTTTGGCAAGCTGGACAAAATTTCTATAACTTATCGTGGAGTACAGATATTTTGAAACATACGATATGAAGGTGGAGAGGGAATCAAACAAAGCACAAATATTAGTGAAAGTGTCCCAGATGTTTGAGTTGATCTTTGAAAACCTGCCTCAGATAGTGTTACAATCAATAAACAACACCCTTCAGGGGAAATGGACTTTGTTTTAGTAAGTAAGCCTGGGATTTAGCGTACTAGCCTTTTTCATTTAGACGGTTGGGCTATTCAAATTCGTCAACGACCAAATAAATGACAACTAAGTAGATCAATAGAATATCATGATCGACCTTAAAGATAGAAAGAAAAACGATAGTTGCTGCTCATTTCTACTGTCGAGCTTATTAAGTTGTGGAATATTTGTGTGCAAAATACTCTATGTCATTTTTGGAATTAGGCAGTTGCCACTTTTGTGGTTGATCACGCTGCTGGTAGCTTCCTTTATACCTCAAGTATATAACACCTTACTTGGACTTGGAATCGTAGTAGAAAGGTGGCTTCAGATAGACAATCTGCTGGCAAAGATAGGCTACGGCTTATGCTTTTGGATGGCAGAACTAATGTTCTTTAACATTTTAGTCTAGTTCAGCCTCTTTTAAATTATCACATATTTGACTTATAGGTAGGTTCGAAACTTCAAGATTTTGTTGTATTATGTGCCTTTCACGAGATTGTTTAGGGCGACTGTGTCTGATCTTTCGCTGCTGATAGTGATGTACATTCTGAATAGTTCAGTATTAGGATGGGGGATTATGAACGCTTGCTTCTTTGGGGCAGTGATTCTCTCTTTGCTAAAGTTTGGGATGCTAGACATCATAATGATAGGAGCTAATTTTCTGTAACTTTTTGAATATGTGCCATAACTAGAATTATCTCCAAAATGAGGTAGACCTTGAATCATATTATCCTATTTTCATTTCAATTTATAGGCAAATCTCATTAACTCAATATCATCAAGCTATTACATTTTTCAGTCCCTAGGGTCAATTATCCCCACATCGCTTATCTAAAAAGTAGTCTAGTGCTCTGGTAGGCAAGGGCTGTCCCATACTTTGCAAATCCTTTGCTATCCCTTGCCTTTCTTGAAATACAGCCTAGTCGTGCTGGCATGTGCGAGTACATGTCCTCCAATTGGTTTCTTTGGATCAGCATGTGCCATGGTGTTTCCTGGATCTGCCATCACCTGGTTGGTAAAGTAAACTGCCACGTTGAACTGCTATGCGAGCTTGATAATTTTAGAGAGCATCTTGCCAAGGATTTGCTGTCTTTATGAGAGTTATCCACGACCACTAAAGTCATTCCGAAAGACGGCCATAATAGAGTCAACAATAATCAGAGCATGAGGAGATTAGAGCATTAAAGCAGCGGCCAAGGTCAGCAGTTGTGCAACATGCTCGACTGTATACCCCCTAGCGTACCTTATATTCTATAGGGTCTCCTCACCATCCAAACCAAAGCGTTCAGCAATCTTGTAAATCCGTTCAGGCCTAAAAGTTCCTTCCGTGTCAATGTATATCACCTTGCCGTTTCCTCCACCTTTTTCCTTAGGCAACTGAGAGGTGACGCACAAGGTATGGGCCAGTTGAGTTTTTCCAGTTCTAAATTCACCAAACACCTCTGTGATAGCCATCGACTCGATCCCTCCTCCTAGTAGACTGTCAAGGGCAGGGGATCCGGTGGTGATCTTGACAATGTGTTTTCTCTTTTCGACATACTGAATTCCAGTCATAAACCCAGCACTTTCTATTTTCTTGGCTGCCTCTTGGATTTTTTCGATCTTGGCCTAGTTGATTCCCTTAATGTTGCAGAGCTCCTTTCTGGTGGCCATGATAAGACTAAGAGTGGTACAGAAACCAGCATTTTTTAGTTTCGTGATATCAGCAGCGTTGATGCCCATTTCCTGAAGCTTATCTACCTCGTTGAACTCTTGTGGCTAGAGGTCCTCCTCTACAGCCATAATTTCCTTGTGCTTCCCCTTCATTCTTCCCAATTGTCAATAACATGTTTTCAAACCCTCAAACCCGTAAATGAAGCAAGCTCATATCAGTCATATTATTATGTTAGACCTTGATTCAAGATTTCTGACAAGTATAATGAACAGGACTTCCTTCGATATTCGTGAGGCTAGATGACTACCATTATTCAGTTCATCATAGAGAAGTTCAATTGCGAATTATTAATCCTCAAATTCTTCAAGTCCATCTACCTGTTCACCAACCTGCACTGGATTTCAATAAATACGATCTTAAAAGATATTCCTCTAATAGTAGGAAAAGGGCCAATGATACTTCAAATCAATCATCAGAATATTATTGTTCAGATTGATAAATCTCTAAACTTTTCAAAAATATTATCCATTCTTGATTCACTCAGTATCAGCAATAATAAAATAAAAGCTGATGGGATTGCTTTCTTGTTCAACAATTTACCAATATTATCACTATTGATCTACAGGCAACTTCTTAGGACCTGAAGGAGCTTAGTTCCTCAAAAGGTTGATTGGTCCAAACTAACGACCATCCTGCTGTCACCAAATATCCTTTCGGACTGCTTCAAAAGAGGATGAAGGATGTCTATGCTATATATAAATGATTGTGATTGTCGTATTTATAAGCCTTTGAAGACTCATCATTTCCATTCATATATATAAAGACATCCAAAAATAAAATATTCCATCATGGATTGTATGGAGTGCGCTTTGATTGCCCAGTGTTCGCATACTCTCGAGCTTGGTCAACTCCCTTCTTGTGCTATATTATCAGCTCCTTCATCTTTTACTCCACTCCCATCGAATCCAATGCTGCATCCAGCTATGTCACACTCAAACCTGCCACTGTCTGTACAGTCTTTATCTGCAACGACATGGTTTCATCAGCCGAAAGGGTCAGTCTAGGACTGTATGGCAGCAATTCTTCTGCAGTAGCACAAATTAAATAGGAAGTATTGGAAGCCAGACCAGAGAAACTAGCCTCGTATTTGCCTGAGGTGGACGTGACATTTGCTTTGAGGTTGTCAGGTAGTATTTAATTGATTTGATTTTGACCTCGCACAATTTGGCCGGGTAGTGGACAGGTGGTGGCATTTTCCAGAGCCACAGCATGTACAATCACTGCCTGATAGAAAGACCCATCCACCTTGATAGAAAAGTCAGTCACTTCTAGCATGGTCATTTCCTTGGCTGTCTTAGGTTTCTCTTTCTTCAGCTCTACATAGCTGTAACTGAATATTTAGGTTGGTTGCAACTGTTCCTTCAGACTAGACATAGTGCTGGAATTGCTAGCTTTCAGTTAAGTGGCGACTTTTACAGGAGAGCCCTCCTCCAGCTTCATGAAGGGTGAAATAACAACGTGTACTATCCACAGTGCTTCCTCAGAGTTGTCACTGGTGCTCTGCGCATACTAGCTTATAATGTGCAACTGGTCTGTAGATACCTGGGTGGAAGTAGACAGTGCCTGGAGCAAGAATGTTGCATTGATGGACTGGTTGAAAGCAAATCTTAAGAGAGTCGCATCTTCCGAGCGAGTGGTTTCAAACCCTGTTGACTTAGTCTCTGAGAGACCAAGGCTGTTATAGAGCACACAGATCAGTGAATAACTGGTTGATTGATTCAACCCCGTGACTCTCACCTAGGCAATGTTGAGGTCCTTGTACCTAGTAGCAACTGACCCTGTTGATTCAAATGTTGCTAAGCTCCCTTCGAAGATCTACTGGTTGGTGACATTGCTATATCCAGGGACGACTGCCCAATAGACTTTACCTGGGAAGTTAGTCTGTATTTGGGCATCACAACCTGATGGGGTGGTGACTGAGATTTGGATGTCTTCCACCACTGCGTACAGTTGCTGGACGTTGGTCGCAGCCTGTCTGTCCATCACCTACGAACTACTTGCCGTGGCGCTGTCGGTATGTTCTGAATTGAAATTGAGCACCAGAGAATCTTGAGCAGATCTGGTGGCAGTGAAATCTCCGCTGTAGATGTATAAAGGACTGTTAGTTATCTGAATGCTGTCGGAAGGGTCTGTGAAGGTAAGTTGGCAGAGTGCCGGCATTGTTTCTCCAGAGTAGGTCACCTTCAACTCAGCCTACTCCTTCCCAGCCTAGATCAGGACTGAAGAGGCTGGCACGAATGTGAACTGAGAGCTGCAGTTATGGGTGAAGTTAAGGTAGATGTTATCAGAGTTGGGGAAAGACAGTTCGACAGCAAGAGTGATTGGTAGACCAACAGAGATTGCCTTCTTTTCTTCTATGGTGATAGAGATGACTCGCTACACAGCCTGCAAAACCTGCAAGGAATATGACTTGGGGGGGCTGTAACTTAAGGGCTCAGGCTAGTCCTTGAGGAAAGTAAGAGTAACAGTTTAAGGGGCAGTGCTAGCTAGATAGATATTTACCTCTGCTTCGGCAGTACTGAAATTGTTAAAAGTGACCTTGCTAGGACTGATTGAACTTACACCTTCAGTAGATGCCTTGGGAATGATTGTGAGATTCGAAGGCCTAGTCTCAGGCGCAATTGTCAAAGTCACGATCGATCCTGCATAAGCAATTGAAGGGCCTCGAACTCCTACCTATGAAATCGGCTGGTATGTTATTTCATCCTTGGCATTACGGTTAATACTGTTGAGTAGCACTCTCCTAGTGTCAGCATCAGCAATCATCAATGAAATTGAGCTAGTGAGGATGTTTGAGGCAAGGCGAAGGTTGGTGATGGGGTAGATATCAATGGTGAAGGTTGAAAGCGAGAGTGTCTGTGAGAGAGGCAGATCGGCATACATCCTCTGCAGCAGAGGAGAGAAATGCCCAGCTAGTTGTTGAGTGAAGTCACCTGCTGTGATGGTAAATGTAGACACGTTGTTTGGCATCTACTGGTCCGGCAACGTTAGTATCAATAAGAGGTTAGATACTGGCAGCGAGTAACTAGCTTATAAACTGAATGTATATCGAGCGGGATAGTTGGTGAGATGAGTAGACAGGGCAACACTTTCCATGATCATTGGACTTGAACCTGTCGATACTGAATAGAACAATTCTTGCTGACTCTTCTCTAGTACTTACTTGCCTGACCTGAACTCAAATACGAATTTTGATTCTGCTCTGTTGGGGTTTCTCAGTCCTGAAACTGCCAGTTTGAAAGCTGTTACATTCTGAGGGACTTAAACTGACAGCTGATCATCGAAAGCTTCACAATTTAGGCTGATGAACTCTTGCCTCATGAGGTCATTGAAGGTGAGGCTGCTGTCCTGAGTCAAATATTTGCAACCAATGAGAGAGGAGATATCGATTCCTTAGGGGAAGGTAATCAGCATGCGGTCAGGACTGATAGTACTTCTAGTGAAGGCACTGACTGTGAACATCATGATGGCCCTTTCTCCTGCGTTGTTGGGATAGTTCAGTAGTGAAATTGTAGATGAACTGGTCAATTCAATAGCATCAGTGAATTAAAGCGAGGTCTATCCTTTCATAGATGTAAACAAACCTCTCTATAGCTCAATCGAGATGGGTAATCTTCCAGCGGCAGGGTTTGTGGTAAGTAAATGGACTGTAAAGGCAGAGAAACTGCCTATTTCACGCAACTGCACTTCCACGTAAGTGCCGTTCATAGCCTGTTTAACTGGGCAATAGTCCTCCATGAGGATTCTACTGTTCGATGAGCATCTGATAGCAGTCTGATTCTGAGCGAGGTAGACCTTCATAAAAGTCCCATTCTCAATCATGGAAGGACACAGCACAGACAATGTCAGATTGTTCTCAGCTAGGGAACTGGTCACTGCCGGTTCCGCATTAACATTGCAAGTGCCAATTTATACCTGGCTGAGCAGGGGGGCACTGAACTGAGTCGAGCAGATGGTCTGTCCAAGATAAGTATTTTCGTCGTAATGGGTCTTGATGGTGAACTGGCTGTTAGAGATGATGGAGTTAGGGTTGGTGATTCTGGATATCATCAAATTGTACTGCGAGGATGCTTCCAGAACAGTGCCGTTGAAGGCAATGGTTATTCCTCTTTCGCTGCTCACCCAGCAGCTACAATTGCCTGATGTTAGACTTCCCAGAAGATAGCACTTAGACTATAGCTTTTCCAGCGATTAGTACTATGAAGGGAATTAAAGGGTGAGGGTGCCGTATGGTGGTGGTGGTACTGAGGGCAAGAAGGAGAAGGTGTAATTTAGGTTGGAGTCACCACCCCCGTTTGATGAGGGGTTCACTAGAGCACCGACCAAACTGGTACAGGGAGTGGCTTACTTGTTTATAGTGGCATCTGCTCTAGCATTCACTTTACCAGATACAATCGATTCAACTCTAACTGACATGGGCCTCAGCATTTTAAAGCTACTCCATCCAAGGTTGGCAACTGTGAAAGAGAATGTAGAACCAGGACTGAGAGTGCTGTGTGGTCTGATGTAGAGATGGTTAGACTCCAAGAATAGCAAGCATGTACCTGATCCTGAGCACGTGACTGCACTCTGCTGTGTGTTGTGGCGGTCGAAGAACAGACTGGGGAAAATAACTCGAATGTAGTCGGTTGGACTAACTGCTGAACCTGATGATGGGATGTTAAGTGCGAATGAGTAGGAGGCTAATGAGCCCACTTTCTTGTCCCTGTTTCAGTCAGAGTAGCTGATGCTGAAATAACGCTTTCCTCGGTGGAAGGACCAACTATAGCCCCTGTTGGCTCATAAAGGTAGCCATAGAGCAGGTCTTTGCTGCGGTATGAGATTCTGATGCCAATTGTAATGGTGTCGAATTTGTTGAGAGCAAGACTGACCAGGTTGTCCACTGCTAAAGAAACGACGGTTGTAGCAGGGATGGCGTCAAATCCTGTGACAAGAATGGTAGGGTTTTATGTGCTCTTGGTGCTGGGGTGGAATGTGCAGGTCAACTTGCCTTCCCGTTGTGTGGTCAGTCCTGTAAGAGGTAAGCATGGCACCTACGCCTAGCCTTAATGTCCGGTACCCATATCAGAAGGCCAAGAGAGTAGATTAAAGACAATTTCAATCGAACTGATCTTGTCGATGCTGGTGTCAGAGTAAGAGCCAGGTACGAGATGGCTACCGAGAGTGAAAGAGAAGGTGTAGAGCCCTTGCACTGAGGGGTCAAGAGGGGCAGCAAATGCCATAGAGGCCTGTGCAAGCGAATGACCATAGATCTTACTGAGGTAGGGACTTTGTTTTTCAAGGAGGGTAGTACCAGCATAGAGGTCAATGCCAAGTTGATAGAAGATGCCTCCTTCTTCTGGGGCAGTAAACAAATTACTCTCCTTTGAGTCAGCAAGCGTAATGATCTTGTAGGCTGAGTCATAACTGGATGGCACATAGTTAATCCTGAACACTGATAGGTTGACACTTGTCGAGCACTCATTTATATGAGTGGTTGTAAACCCTCGCATGTTACAGTCATCTAGATGGGTGATTGGCTGGTAGTTGAACTCTGCTGGCACTGTGAACACCATCCGGTCGAGACCCGCACCTGCCAATGAGTGAGGCTTCAAGTAAAGGTAGAACATGCACTGATCCTCCACCCTGCACAGTCGCTGGTTAAAGCTCTGGGTGTTGAAAGTGGTGTCATAAATGAAAGGAGATTTCAAGTCGCTGATGTCGATAGTACCGGTTGCAGTGGCTAGTCTTGAACTGGTTGAATCTGAGCCTGAGTAAGTAACTGCCTCAAAGTTGCTTGTAGTGGTGCTCGCAGCTGAGACTTAGATGATGATATTCGTGTAGATGACAAAAGTGCCTGTCAGGAACGCATCTGTGAAGGTAGGGAAGTCAGGAGCCTTGGTTATAAGCAGCTATGCAGGAGAAGCGATTCTGATAGAGCAAAGCATTTTGTACAGTACTGCTCCAGACTAGAAATAGGCGTAACAGTAATCTCCAGAGATTGAGTTTATTTGACTAGGCATCGTCACTTTGAGATGGGTCAGTCTGGGACTAGAATACATGTTACTCATCTGGATCTTTACCAGATTGTCAAATCCCACCAGGTAGAGGTCTTTGGTCCGGATCGGCTCCACAGTGATGGTCGAAGTGATCAGAGTTGAGTCCATTTCAATTCGGTTGTAACGAGTCAATGATCCCCCATTCCAAGTTTCAAAGGTGGTGTAGTAACCTGGCTGAGGCGTATCAGTGTTCTGCATACCATCAAAGGTGAAAGCAGTCCTTCCTGCACTCGGGAACAGATAATAAGCGTTGTTTTCTTCAATGGTCATACAAGGATCAGATGCAGAGCATGCTGGCACTTTAATGTTGGGATTGAATATCGCACGGACCAGGCTGCCTGAAGGAGAAGTGTAGGTGTCAGTGTAGGTTTGACTGCCAGTCAGGTAGACAGTGTTAGGACTGCTGGAAAAGCTGCCTGCAGTGGTGAGTCCTACAGATGAAGTGGCAGCAGCCAAAGTATAGTGCTTATGCACCTGGTAGGCCTCACAAAGCATAGTCATATCATTCTCATCACAAGCAGTCATCACCTTCGCTGACACTTTAAACCGGTAGTTCCGTGAGGAGGGGTTTGTTAGCTTTGTGAAGTATACAGAAATAGGAGTACCTGAGGAGACAGCCTTGCCTACTGTCACTTCTATGATTGCAGGCTTGGGGCTGGAGTAAGAGTTGACACCGGTATGCACTTTGCAAGGAGGTCTGCCTCCAGTTGAAATAACTGTGCTGCCCACTGGCTCGAAGCAGTACATCTGGCCTGAGGATTAGCCCAGATCAGTTGGGAAGAGTACGTACCTACCATTGTTGGTTTCAAACTCGAAGTAGATACGCATCCAGCAGTGAGAGCAATATCAGGGGTGAAAGTCATCTTGGCAGGGCCAGTGCCACCAGCATATGTGATAGCCTGCCAGAAATCAAAGGCAGCGTCAGAGGCCACAACAGTCGGGACGTACATTTTGATTATTTTTTTTTCAAGAGAAGTTGACCCCCTTTTTAGTTCAGCTGATAGCTTGTTCCATCCATACTGGGACTGTAAGCGCAGAGTCTCGTAGTCTGTAAAGAAATAACTATCATAACGAAGACTGACTTTGGAATTGGCTGAGTGGCCGTGCAAAAAGGTTATTTCAAGAGAGGAACTGTTTAGCTTGGTGGCTGGCAGGTTGCTCCTGAAGTTCGAATTGTCATAGTCCAGAGCGAAGTGATTGCCATCACCAAGCTCCCAATTACCAAAGTTAAGGATAAACTTATCGCTGGATTGGATGGCATTACTTTGGGTGTAGAAGTTTATGTTCGGGAGGATTATGGCTTGCCTTTTCAAATCCAGCAGACACTCTGTCGAAACTGCCAAAGAGCTCACTCCATTGCTTGAAGAAATTTGCAGCACTGAGCTGGTCATTCCAGAAGAGAGGATATCCTTGATGCCCTGCTTGATAGTGATGTAAGGGCCTGAAGATGACACTGTGTTGACATTCTACATGTAGAGGGAGACTGACACACTAGTACCTGCTGTCACTGCTGCAAAACCTTCAATTCTCACAACTGATGTTGAAATAACCCTACACCGCAAGGAGGTAGACTAGGAAAGGCCAGTTATCCCCTGACATTACTCGGAAACTGAGGTCGCAACTCTGGCTGAGGAATCTCTGGTGAAAGATAGCTCAATGGATGAACCAAGCGGAATGATTGGAGTATTGAATGTGTAGGTCAGAAGACGGTAAGATCCTCTGTTGCCAGCTCCTTCCACGGAAGATGCAGAGGTGCCTGACAGAGAGGTTAGTTGGGCAAGATTGATGGATGAGATGGACTCTGTGTAGTACATAAGAGTATTGCTGACAAGCATAGCAGCCATCGAAAACTGGATGCTCTCCACCTGATTGTTAGCAGGGTAAGTTCCTAGACTGACAGAGCTTGTAGCAGAGTTGCTTTTCCTTCTTAGCAGAAGCATGTTCAGCTTAGGATAGTACTAAGTATCATAGTGTGTAGTAGATACTCCTGCCAAACTGCTGATCGATGTCAGAGCAGTCTGGTGGTTGTTTATCTTCAGCATCATTTCGTACCCCTTATTGGGCTCGGTGTTGAGGTTCAAAGTGCCTGTACATGTCCCTTGGATTTGGCAGCCTCCAAAGCTAAGAGATGGGGTGAAACTGCTAACGCTCTTCGATATTGTCTGGAAAGAATTGTACGAGTCCCATTCCCTCAACACTTCAGGCTGGGGTGAACTGCCGTACTTGAGAATGCGCATAATGATTAAGTAAGGAGTACTGCTTGCACTGGCTGTTCTGAGCATAGGCACTCTAAAGGTATAGGAGGATGTAGTCACCGCTGAAAGACCCTCGGCCAATATTTTGACAGGGGCAAATTTATTACCGTACTGTCCACTAAGCACTCTACCAACTGTTCCAGCCATAGTCGGCTTGACGTGCAAAGAGTAAGAATGGCCGTTGTTGTGAGTATCTCCCTCGATGTCATACAGGTGATGAGAGTCCAGATTAGCCACTAAGTACCGGCTCATGAGACTCAACTCGAGGACCAACTACTCTGAAGAAGATGGGGCTGGGATAGCAGAAGAGGAGAAAGTCATGTAGTGCCCTGCTCTGGTATCAGCCATGTTGGTGGCAAGAGAGAATTACGCAGAACTGAACCTGGAGTAGAACTGTGTGAGCATGCTATCGAGGTTTGTTTTAGGATCAGATTGTGAAGTGTACCGGAAGGTGACTAACTGGGAGCCAGCAGAAGTAGGCATCAGTATTTCACTGCGATAGTCCTTATTTTCCATTATGCGTAGAATGGTTCTGGTGTTTGTTGACAAAGCAGTCAATGGTAATGTAAGCGAGTACTCTCCAGAAATGTACGAACAAGGTGCGAGAGCAGCCATTCCAAAGCTTACGTCTGTAGAAACTGCAGGAAGGAGCATGCAGAAAACCTAGCTGGGAGTGTTCTTCCCCTTGAAGACTGCAGTGTCTAACATCTTAACTTTAAAGGTGTCACCAAAGACCATAGAGAAAGGGTTGACAAACTGTAGGTCGATGGAGCTACTGGTCAGTCCAGTTGCAGGTATTATTTCAGTGAGTGCAAGTTAATAGTTCTAATGGAAGTACTTCATAGAATAGAGGCTTAGAGCGGAGTCGTAACTACGTGTGGTATAGTAGTAATTGGCTCTTAAGCTGCCACTGCTATCGTACTACAAGTATCCTTCCTCTTGGTAAGTCTTCAGCCGGTAAGATAGAGTCTGTGTTGAAACTGTCAGTCTAAGTAGTAGGGTCAGCTTTGACCAGTTGGTGGCATCATTCAATCCGCCTATTGTTAGAGTCCATTGAGAACCTGACTTACCGACAGAACAGGCCATCTGAGTGCTAGCCTTATTGGAACCAGTCACTCTACAATACTTAATCGAATTCACTCCAGTGAAGGTCAGCACGGCTTTCCCAATCTTGCGAGCTACAAAGGTAGTAGGAGAGACGTTGAACGTTAGTGTCTGATAATGCGGATATCCAGGGGTCACTACAAAACCTGGCGTTAATAGGTAGGAGGACATATAGGCCAAAGTGAAACCACCTGAGTTTATCCCGTAAGAGCTGAAAACAGGTTGGTTGCCTGCCTGCACTAGTCTCTGCTGGTACTGTGACAGCACGATCAGTTTATAGCTGTGGATGTTGGAGTTGCTATAGTCGCCTGCCTGGTAGGGGTAAGGATTCACCACGTTGTTGATCCTGAGAGAGGTGCTGCCTGAAGATCGGGAAGGTGCACTGAAAACAATAATGTTCTTTGCAGGGTTGATCCATAGCTTACTGTACGAGTTGCCATTGCTATCAGTCACTGAGATTGAACTGAAGGGTGTGCAGCACAACAATCCGCCTTTAATTTCCAATAGCATCTTGGCACTCATGTCTGAAGAGGAGGTGCTGACTGGCCATACAACTGCTATATCCTGTCTATTGCTAGCACCATACAAAGTTGAGGTTGAAGCGGTATCCCGAACGGTTGAAGTAGCTGAACTGGCAATTGTCCCATCCACGACAAAGATCCTAGGCATCAATTATACGAATTCACGATTGTTCTGCTGATCGTGGTAGCGCATTTCCAGGTCCACTGGTATCTGTCCAGTGAGCGTGCCAGAGGGGTTGGAAATGCCATCAATGGATAGTTTGACTTTGGTACCAGATGAGAAAGCACCCAGATTCAGAAGGAGCACCCTGATTTCTGCAACCG
>NW_028292316.1:0-20045 GCF_963383615.2 Lipophrys pholis
TGTATGAAGCGCAGGTCTCATGACCGCAAGAAGGTCGAGTCGCAGCCCGACCAGGACCCAGCGGATGCCAAACGGCCTAGAGGGATCAACTCGCTGCTAGAGGAATACTTCCAGAAACTGCAGATGAGCAAGACTCTGTAAAACTTCAGACGGGAGATCCTTCATGCTCCAAAGCCCTTGTAGTCAAACAGCATGAGCCTGATGCTGGAGTGCTTCCAGTCAGGCAACCGAGATGGCTTTTTCAAGTTCTTCAACAGGCTGACAGTCTCACCTGCCAAGCAGCGTTAACTCGATATGAGCAGGCTGGAGTTCGACCTTCAACTCTACTTCCTGATCTATAGGATTAACCCTGTTGTCAGTCCACCTGGCGAGACCAAACTTGGCGCTGACTAAACCGGGCAATTCTTGAGCTTCCTTGAGAGCAGAGGGAAGGCTCTTTCGAAAAGGCAGGAGTACATCAGTTACTACGCATTGCCGTATGTCCCTGAGCCCCAGTCCCACAAGAGTTTCAGCCATCTGTTCGAAGAGGGCTGGGTGACTGACCTGGAGGCCAACCTCAAGCGCAGTTTGAGCATCCTGTTCTTCAAGAACAAGCCGCCTCGGATCTTCTAGCTGTACACGCACAGCCACTAGCAGAGTGAAAACGCTGTGCACTAGAACAAGCGACTCAACGACAAAGTGCGTGCTTACGAGCACCGGATCGCAGACATCCATGCTCACTACCGCGAATTCACTGAGAACAGCAAGAATGACCTGATCGAGTCCCAGCGGAAGTGGTTCAACATGACCCAGGAGATCGTCTTCATTGCCAAGGAACTGCTCAAGAAGCTGGATGAAAGCGGGGCTGAGCGGACTGAGCAAGTGAACTCGCTCGAGGAGAGGATCAACAAGTTTGATCACTTCGTTAGTTTCAACCTGGAAGACCTGCTGTCAAAGAACATCGATGTCTCCTTGTTCTAGAGACACTCCTACTCTGGCAGATCCTTCCAGCTTCAAGCCGATCAGCTACCCCCTGCTGGATTACAACCGCATCAAGAAGGAGCTGCTGTCAGCCCCTACTGAGCGAGTCTGCGCCCTGCTGCAGGCCCTTCGCTGGAGAGTGACCCACACTCGAGGAATGTTCAACAAGCGAGAGGTGGTCATCTGGTTCATAAAGTACGACCTTCTGGGCATCCGCTAGAACGCACGGCTGATGGAGTGGCTGTTCCGCTCAGATGAAGTGGTGCGCGAGTCTGCTCTTCGACTGGCCAATGCACTCGGAGATGACTACATGGGCAGGTAGTACTTCTAGAACGAGCATATGATCGAGTACCTAATCCAGCTTTTCAAGGAACTGAGTGGCACCAAGGATGCGATCCAGGTCAACACCAAGCGGGTGGTGATCTCTCTGATTCAGAAGCTCAGCCTGCGCAAGCTGCCTCAGCTGAAGATGATCAAGAGCGGCATCATTGAAATGCTGCTCTATATGCCCGAACAAGAGCAGACTGACTGCGAGGACATCATCTAGTACTCCATGGCTCTGCTCATGAACCTCTCGCTGCACTCTGAGGGCAAGCTCCTCTGCCTCAACTTTTCCAAGAAGATCCTGTAGATGCTCACTGCCCTCATCAAGCATCCGAGGGAGGGCGTCAAGACCCACGTCAACGGCATTTTCTACTCCTTGTTTGAAATGCGCTAGTTTCGTGAGGAGGCTAAGGCGATGGGATTAAAGGACTGCTCAAGGACCTGCATCACCATGACCCTCTGTACCAGAAGCAGATCGACTACATCCTGGACAAGCTGGACAACGAGCAGCACGAGTACGAGCCTTCTGAGGATGAGTCAAACACGACATCGATGAACTCGACGACTAGGCGATGGGCTCAGAGTAGAGTCAGAACTCATCGCGAGGGTTCGGAATGAAGTACTGACACCTTTCGAAGTCAGCCCTGACTAAATCACTGAGGATGTAAGACAGGTCAAGCTGATGGTAAACGAGTCTCTTCGCAAGCTGGAAGAGCGGTAGTTTCCGAACCATTCCAGAGAGTACGTGCGGCCCACCTCAAACCTCAACCGGTCAAAGGGGGGTGAGAGCAAGGAGGGGTATAGGATGATCGAGGGGAGAGAGGTGGAATCCCGCAAATTCTAGTCAAGGACGTTCAACATCAGTAAGAGGGTTGACTCCCCTGTCAAGCGATCACGAATGGGGCCCACTCATAAGGCCATCCATCCAGCTGAGTGGGACAAGGACTACTAGGAGAATGTCATTCGCATGAAAAGGGATTAGGTCCACTAGCCTGTTGAAGGCTAGCCTTTGTCACGCCTTGACAAGCAGCCCAATTAGTAGCCTGCCAATCAAGACGGTTTCCCCCCGCTCAAGCCAGAGAGACAGCCTTCTCGGAACTAATTGAATCGGCTGCAGTCAAAGCTGGAAAGCGAGCATGTTCCCGGCCTTCCTAAACTGCGGAATGAAGGACGGTAAGGAGCAAGCCTACCTCCTGACAAGAGCAAGCGACGTGAACAAAGAGGTTGGTAGGACATGACTTAGATTGCAAGTCCCTTTGTACCATGATATGTGTGTCGGCAGTCTTTTATATATATATATCTATGTCACACAACTACCACAAGTACCAGGAGGAAGAGCCTCCTGTTCCCACTCGTGCTGAAGAGAGGGCTGCCATGGACCGACTTAGAGACAGCTGGCTTAGTCAGTCTTACGCTCGCCTCTACATGAACGAACCCCTTCGAGAAGTCAAGATGGACTATGCAGACCGCAGCAGGGCAGTCAACACCCAGTTCCTGCTGAAGTTGGCCTATGGCACTCTGCTGTCAGGACTGGTGGTTGGTGCCACCAAACGCTTCTTCATGACATCCATTCGGGGAACTCCCTTGTTCTACCAGCCGAAGTGGTCCAACGCCAACTTTCATATTTCATCGGTCACCTGGAGGGAATGGCGGTTTGCAAGGATCGCCAGTCCTGTGGCTCTCCTGCTGGGGTTCAACTACGCTTTCGACTCGACCGACTTGTCAGCCTCCGAACTAGACACCCGGGATATGGACTTTGCCCAGGCAAAGCGCATCATGTGACATCCCATATTGATCATCGTTAATGTCAATGGGTCGTTAGTCGGAGATCCTCTACCTGCAGGACAAGGTGGACAGTGCACGGACTGCTCTTCTGAACAAGTAGCAGCTGGCCCAGCAGCTGGACTATCGAGACCGTCTGTTTGACATGCTCTCTCTCTTTGGAGGGGAGCCTGCTTTGCTCCACCAGATGACTACTCTCCAACACACCCACCGTACCCCTCTCCCTCTAGCTCAGCAAGACCTTCCAGCAAAAGCAAGAGCTGCAGCTGTAGCTGGTCGAGCTAGGACAGACCAGGTAGGCACTACTGGCCCGGAACCAGCAGCTGCTCTTCAAGAAGGAGTACCTCAGAACGAGTGCAGCAAGTTGTTGGCTGACCAGAGAGACCTAGAAGGAGAGATGGCTCAAGCCAGCAAAATGGCAGAGAGGCTGGAGTCTGGTCTGGGCGAGGTGGGAGATGGCCCCGCATTCGAGAGGAAGGCAGATGTGATGAGAGAGGTGGAGAAGAAGAGGCAGTAGCTGCAGCACCAGCAGACCAGTCTAGCCAGCCTGCACTAACACGAACTCATGCTCAGCTAGCAGCACAGCCTGGTCAACCGGCAGCTGCTACGATCAGAAGGCTTGATAATGCGCTTGTGCAAAAGCCTCAAAGCAGGATACGAACAGTGTGAGCACCACCAGATCCTCAGCAATCTAAGCACCCTGCAGGAACAGGCTGATAGGCTGCAGGCGAGGGTGGACAAGCTGAGGGTGGAGCAGATTGGAGGCCGGAGAAGGGTGGAGTAGAGGCTGGTGGAAGTGGAGAGAAGCCGCAGAGAGTTGGAGGAGCAGGTAGGTCTGATGCGGAAGCTGTGGCAGGTGGGGAGGATGAGTCTGCAGGTGCTGTCACAGAGAGTGTTCATCGCCCGTGCCAAGAGCAAGAACCGAGCAGCTTGAGCAATTTTAATTTAGCAACTTGAAATGACTGACGTGTTCCTGAGGGTTTACGACTTGAGCAACGGACAGGCAGCTGCCTTCAGCATCATGCTGATTGGCCAGCATGTCACTGCATCTACCATACCTCTGTAGAAGTCTTTGGAAAGGAGATTCTCTTTGGAGGGGGCATTGTCACGGCCTATCCTGGCACTGTCCAGTCAGGCAAGCTGATCGAGCGCAGACCCATGGGGCATACCGAGGTTGACCAGGAGACCTTTAAAGCATGGCTGGAGGGCATGAGGGATGAATACCTGCCTGAGAAGTACAACCTGCTCAACCACAACTGCAACAATTTCAGTGAGGACTGTGTCCAGTTCCTGCTCAACGTGAGCATTGGGGATGAGATTCTAGGACTGCCTAAGCGGGTGATGCAGACACCCATGGGGCAGATGTTCGCAGGGTTCATGGGAGGCACTGCTCCAACTTGAATGCTTATTCATCTCGTCATTCAGGATCGATGCTTCTTCGCCAGCTGACTTGGCTTAGAAGGAATGCGAGGCAGCTTCTACTTGCCTCCATCGAGCTGCTTCAGAATGTCGTGGGACTCAACGATGGATGAGTCGTTCTGGACACGGATCATGGAAAGGGTCTGGTCGTTGGTGAGGTTGACGAAGCTGGACTTGTTCTTGTTCTTGTCCTTTTCAATGGACTTGGCCCTGGCCACTGACTGGTTAAGTTCGCGCATCATCTAGCTGATCCCGTACATCTTGATCTTGGGCAGCTTGGTCAACTTGGTCAGCTTGCTCTGCTTGGTCCTGATGAGGATGGCACATCTTCTTCTTCTCTTCGTAGAGTTCGAAGGGCAAGGGCTTGTGACTCTTGACGCTGACCATGCTAGAGTCAGGGTTGAAGACGTCAAGGTTGGGGTAGGAGAAGGAGTTGAAGCGGTCGCTTTGGATGAGTTCTTCTAGCTGCAGCTCCAGCTCTTTCATCCGGTTCAGCAGGCTGTGGTTGTCCAGCTTGTAAGCGTTGCAGATATCAAGCAGCTTTATTGACTCGTCGTTGGTCAGCTCGATCTTCTTCTCACTGATGCGAGTCTCCTTGCCGTCCGTCAGCTTAAACCGGTCCAGCATTTCAAAGAAGACGTCTCTGCGCTTGGTCAGCTGGTGATCCACCTGCAGCTGCCGGTCGTCCAGCGTGCTCTCTGCCTCCTTGAAGCAGTGGCGGTACACCTCCTTCAGATTCTACCGCAGACTCTCGTAGTTACTGGCAGCTAGCTCGAGCTGGCTCTTGATCTTGGTCACCTTCTGCCTGGCTGCGAAAGCTGATAGCTGCTGGTGCTTGAGTTGCCGCTCCAACCGAGCGATGGTGTTCCGGGCCTTGCACTTCTCCTCCTCGAAGTGCTTGCCAGTCATGACCTCGGTCCTGAACTCCTCGTAGAAGGTGCGTTCCTGCTCCTCAAGCTTATCCAGGTGCTCTGACATAGGCAGCCCCATCATCTCCAGCTAGTTGAGTTTGTGAGTCTTGGCGTTCTAAGTGTGCTTCTCACGGATGTTCTTGCTGAGGGCCTGCTTGCCCTGCTGCTCCTTCAAGTTGATGATGTCCTCCTTCTCCCTGAGGATGCAGTTGATCTAGCTGATCTGCCGTTCGTACTGCTCCTTGTCCTGCAGGAGGAACCCGATTTCAGTGTCGATGTCCCCCAACAGCTGCACTAGTTCTTTGGTCCTGCCTTTGAGCCGACGAGTCTCGTTCTCGAACTTGCTGATCTTCTGGTTGCGCAACTCATCCCGGGTCCGATCCTCCTCGTTGAACTACTCATCAAGGGCATGGATCTGCTTGTGAAGTAGTTCTTGATAGTCAGTCTCCTCTTGCACGAAGACCTCCTCCTCCTGCTTGATGTTGCTTTCCAGGTCCTTCAACTTGTCGTCCACCATCTCCCGGTACTACAGGAACTGCTCCTCGAATATCCGCAGCTGCTGCATGGTCTCGCTCTTGAAGTGGTTGGCCTGCCGACTGAACTCGATGGTCGACTTCATGTCCTGCTGGTGCTTGAAGTGGCCGAGCTAGGTGTCCTTCTCGTAGAGTTTGCGCATGAGCTGGGCTGTTTCTGCCTCCAGCTCTTACTTCAGCTGCTCGAAGTGAGTGCGAGTCTCAATGTTCTCCTGCTCCAGCTTCTTGCGGCGCTTGTAGAGCCGGTCCCGCTCCACAGCGTAGAGATCATCTTCTCGCTGCTTGGTGCGGCGGTGGTCCTGCTCTGCACTCTCCAGCTCAGCCTTGATCTCCTTCTCGTAGATGAACTCACTCTCCTTGATTTCCGAGGTGAACTCAGCCAGGTTGGTGGTGTACTCCTTTATCTTCTAGCGGCGCATGTTCTCCACGAAATGCGCTGTGTAGCTGAAGTTCTACAGACAGTACACCATCTTCAGCTCGTGGCCGAAACGACGCGTGTGCTATTCGATCTGGCCCTCGGTTATTATGATGCCATCTGAGACTGCCTGGATCTAGTGAGTCAGCAGGGAGCAGTCCTCAGAGCCAGCTGTGATCAGGTAGACTAGGTTCGGACTGACAGCCAGTTCGACGATGGGTCCCTCGTGCAGCATGATGGAGTTGTAGTTCTTGATGAACTTCTTGATGTTGGAGAAGGGCCAGCGATAGGCTCGCAGTTCGCCATTGCTGAAGCCCATGAAGAGCACTCCCAGTTCATTGCAGATCTTGAGGGTAGTGACCTTCTCAGGGTAGAAGGTCATGACTGCGAACTCCAGCTGACCCTTGTTGCGAAAGAACTTGATGTGGGAGTCAGGGTAGGAGACAATCAGAAAGTCAAAGATGTAGTCGTAGTCCACCACCAGGAGCGGTTGGTCCTCGAGCTCAAATGCTCGAAGATCTTCTCGTAGTTCTGGAGCACGGAGTACAGGAAGGTGACGCCGTTGGAGCAGGTGGAGAGGAACAGAGTGTCCTTGCTCTTGAACTAGAGCCGGCGGATGGAGCTGTTGGGGTTGTGAGTGTTGATGGTGTAGAGGTGTTTGAAATAGTAGGGCTAGAAGATCTGGATCTGACTGCCAGCACTCACAGCGAGTCGGTGCCCCAACTCTGAGTAGGCGATTGCCTAGCAGTTCTTCAGCATCAAGTTGAAGTTGCTCTCGAACAGCTCTTCACTCGACAGGATGAAGATCCGCAGGTTCTCTTTGAAGCCGATCGCGATCTGTCCGTTGTTGGGGTGCGCTGCTATGCATAGAGGCACTTCAGGGAACTCGGTCTCGAACATCAGCGTGCTGGGGATGGAGTACCCCTACGACTTGAGATGGAAAGCCTTGCATTTCTTGTCTGCACTGATGACCACTGCAAAGCTGGAGTACTGGCTCATGGCAATGCCGGTGACTGTCCGGCTGAAGATGTTGCGGCCTAGGATCTGGTCCATGGGGTCTTTGTAGTACTCGAGCACGAGTGTTTCATGCATCAGGAAGGAAAGCATGACAGGCACGATTTTGCCAGGAGGCATGAGATGGTTGTCGAGGCTGGAGGAGAGGACAGTCTCCTCTCCCTTGTCAATCAAGAACTGAGAGACAGACCGCATTTCGATGAGTTCAGCACCAGTCGAGATGCTCTTCTTATCCTTGAACTGCACCACCAGGCAGATCGACGTACTCTCATCTGAAAAGTTCATGGCCAGCACCTTGTGGATCAGGGGGCATTTGAACTTTATGGTCTCTACCAGGTGCTGGGAGGGGTCCAGCAGTGGGATCTTGATTGTCGTTAGTTCCTCCAGCAGCTCATAACCAATCACCACGAAGTAGTTGCAGAGGGTGATCGCTGATGGGATCCTTCTGCGCTCAATTACATTCCGCTAGGGGTCAAGGGTCCTGAACGTCCCTAAATCAATTTTGCGGATATTCTCATCGCCGTGGATCTCCTTGAAGATGGCATAGGCTGAAGAGGTGACAAAGACGATGGAGCTGATGCGGGACATGATATCAAAGTCGAGGATGGTGTCAGAAGGGTCTAAGAGGGCCTAGACTTTGAGGGAGGACATGGAGATCATGTTGCTTTCGAACTAGCAGAGGATGATCTACTTCTCGCCCTGGATAAGGAACACGTTGGAGTAGGCCTCATCTGACATGATCTTGCGCACCTGGAAAGGCAGTTCTTCGAACCCCTTCAGTTCCATCGTGTCCACCTCGGTGATGGACACCCTGGAATGGCCCATCCACTCAGTCAGCGAGATGAACATCGACCCCTGCATGAAGAAGCAGATGTCGATCAAGGACTCGTCTTTCTCCAGGTGCTGCAGGTTGAACTCCTTGCGCTTGTCCTTGGGGATGTTCACGATATCCACGTGGGGAGGGGTCAGTCCTCCGCTGGTGCCGAACAGGATGAAGTCCTCCTCGTAGATGTTCTTGTAGGTCTTCATGCAGGTCAATCTGTTGGAGGGCAGTCTCTTGCTGAACACTCGCTGGTGGTGGGTGTTCAGGTCGTAGAGGATGACAGCTGCCCCAGCCACATAGGCGACTCGTTTCTAGTCGAGACAGCGTGCGTTGCTGTGGATGACACGCTGCAGGAAGCCGTACTGATGGTAGGGCTTGAAGGTGAGTCCGTTGTTGAGTTTGCCCTCGATGGTGTACATGGGTTTCTGCTTGAGATGTATGTCTGCCACCTAAAAGTGGTAGGTTTCCTGGCTACCCTATTCCATAAATAAAAAAGCTAGTTATGCTCTGGCATTGTCCTTCGCTGCATATCAAATCAAGCTTTCGACTCTTCTTCACGCCTCTCTTCAATCATCTCCTCCAGCTCTATGTACCGTGTCCTCAGCTTGCCCACACTGTCCTCCAGCAGGTCGTAGTACTTCTGGATGCTGTCCTGCACTGACTCCTACTCCACTCCGAACTTGATCCACACCTCGTCCTCCATGTAGTACTCCATCAGCTTGGCCTGCATGTCTGCTGGCACGAACTCCTCATCCATCCTTTGCAGCTGCTGCTGACTGCCTTCCAGTTTCTTCAGCTGGAAGTGGATGATCTAGTTGAGCACTGAGGGCTCGATGTCCTCTCTGGGCAGGTAGGTGAGCAGCCCGCCCATTCTGGTGTCGATCTCCTCCTGGATCTGCTCGAAGATGACGTCGTCCTTGGCCCGATCGAATACGTCTTTGTAGTACTAGGAAGAGATGTTGAGTCCAGCCAAGATCTCCTCCTCCAAGTAGAAGATCCTCTGCTCCATTTCCAGGTGCAGGTCTGCCAGCTGACTGTAATACCCTTCTTTGCCGAAATGCTTCCTGCGTTCCTAGCGCATGACTCTGATGGTAGGCCCGATGCTCTTTCTAGCGTACTCAGAGACCTCCTGGTTGATCTTGAGGATGTCCTTGAAGCTGAGCTGGGAGACCTTTATCTCAGCTAGAAGTTTGAAGATGCACTCGTGCAGAAGTCGCTCCTGCTCTTTCTCACGGACTGAGACTGGTCTGCTCGAGACAGACTCTTCCTTGGGGACAGGGGTGGGTCTGCAGCGAGAGTAGATCAGCACTCCCACCACCCCAGCAATTCCAAGGCCCATCAGCAGGCTTCTCTCGATCATGTTGATTTAAGTGAATCATGCCTCGCTGATCAACAGCTTTATCCTCTCACGGGCGATCTGGTGCTTCAGCCAGAACTCCATCGAAGAACTGTCTGGCTCGTTGCGCTAAAGGGTTCTTAGGATTGTCAGCAACCAGCATCCCCTCAACTCTTTGTCAGCTGCTTCTGCCTTCTCTGTGAGTTTACTAGCCGCACTACACAGAAACTCGACTGACATTTTCTACAGCACGGACCTCAGCTCCCTGGCCACAAGGTCCAGTTCTTCCCGGGGTAGAGGTGCACTCTTGCTGAGCAGAGTGAGCATCTTGCACCCGTACTCGAACAGGACCCGATTGCCATAGTGTCGGTCATTGTACAAGGCAGATGTGAACAGGGCCAGCTACTCGAACGAGTCAGGGGTGCATTGCTCACGGATCTGGGGCAGCATCGCAGCGAACTGGTCTTTGGCAGACTTCAGTTCCGAAATCAGCAGGACAGGGGTGAAGAGGTTCAGGCAAGTCTGGTGCTGACTCAGCTTCCTGCCTCGCTGCAGCAGGTCGAAGGAACTGACAGACAGCACCTTTCTTAGCCAGTCACTGTCTGCGTGCTGGTCCATCTTGGCGATGAACTGGCTGATGGAGCTGGAGGAGTGCAGGAGCAAATGAAGCTTGTGCTTGGCGAGGCCTTGGTGCTCCTCGGAAAGGGAGGAGCTACCACGGTTGAATGCAAGAGCTTGCTCTATCTTCCTGCTGAAACCATCCTCCTCCTCATCTGCCTCTTCCGACCGAGTGAAGTACTTGGCCAAGGGATGGGAATCAGCAGTGGCAGCTTGTATCTCTTCAGCCGGGCCTTCCTCCTGATTGTCTTCGTACTGGATGCTGTTGGATTAGGAGGAAGGGCTTTCGATGCGGAGAATGTAGTCCACACTGGGCTAAGGAGTGGCTGCCGGTTGCTGGGGCATCTGCACGCTGGCCATCTTCTCCACCTACTCTTCGATCAGAAACGAGCGGATGCTGCAGAGCAGGCATAACTCCAGGCTGTTGCGTTAATTGACGTAGCGGAAGAAACTGCCTGTTCGTTGCATAGGGGAGTTGTAGGCAAAGCCTATTTCTTGGCAGAACTATTTAACCAAACGGTCGTAGTAGCACGTCATGGTCTTCTTCACAGAGAGAGGAGCGGACCCCTCCAGCACGGATTTTATTGTGAAGCAGCACTTGTCAGATAGCAACCCCGACAGAGGCTAGTCCATCCACTGAAAAGAACGACTTGTTTTTCCAAGTCCTTTGATCAGCACCAGCTTAAACATGACAACAGCGACGGGCACCTTCCGGAGCAGGCCCTGGCTGGCCATGTTCCGGAGCAGGTGCTCAAACTCCTCGAAGAGATGGTCAGTCTACCCGAGTGCGAGCAGTTCGAACACGATCTCGTAGTGATGGATCACTGCTAAGAACAGGCAGTGGATTTCAAAGGCATGCTTTGACCCGGAGGTCAGTGCCTCTTGGTAGTCCCATAGTTCACGCCACCTGTGGAGCTGGCCATGTTCGAGCAGAGAGTGCTCGGGCAGGATGGAGCTAGGCTCGGCTGGCAGGCATCCGGTCCGGTCTATCACCACAGCTTGGAACAGTTGATGCTTGTCAGGAATGACAGGGTTCACGAAGGACAGGAGCAGCTCGGTCTGTTCAGTTGGCCTCATCTTCTTTATGTGGCAGATCAGCTACCAGTAGTACACGTCCTCCATCTACTCGGGGTGCAGGTGCTGCTTGAGGCTTGAGCAGTCGATCCCTCTCTTGGCGCAGATGTAGTACATTCGCTTGAGGATGCTACATCGCACGGTTGGGCTGATGCTCACCTGCAGCTGTTCACAGCATGAGAAGTAGCTGCCAAAGGAAAGGTGGATGGCTTGCTGCAGGCTGGATGAAGCAGCATGCTCGAGCATTTCAAGGGGCTTGGCCTCAAGGAGCAGCTACCTCTGTATTTCGAGGCCAGCCTCTTCGAAGAGACAGACGAGCTTGATGAGAGCCAGTCCTCGGCTGGAATAGTGCTGATCCTTGACCAGCTTGATGGTGTTGGTGATGAACTGCTCCATGGGCTTGAAGGATGGAGCAGAGAGGATAACCTGGCGGTAGATCTTCTCGACTGATCTGAGGATGACGCCTGAGACGTTGACCTCCTGCTCGAGGTGACTCTGCAGGTCGATGAAGGTCTCGATCTCGTAGAACAGTTCAAAGCGGATGAGTGTGGTGAAGTAGATCTAGAAGACCCTCTCATCAGCGATGTGGAAGCACTTCTCGTTGATGTACATGATCAAGACCAGCAGGTTGCTGATCTCACTCAGCCAGATCTCACTGCCTTCCAGGTTCACTGACTGGTAGGTGTTGAAGTCAGGGTCGAGGTAGTTCTCAATCATCCGGATGATGAGCTGCTCCCATCTGCCTTCGCTGATCTAGCTGATCTTGAACTAGGGCACAAACAGCTCGACGAGTGGTAGCTGCTCGATCAGGCCTTCACCAATTGCCACATGCTCTACGAAGTCATGTGGCAGTGACCGATACTGCTGGATGGTGCAGTTCTGAAGGGCTCGTCGGTACACGATTATTTACATTCTGCTGTGTCGTGCCTTGAGTGAGAGTTTGTTCATGCGGCTGGGTTCGTTCAGCAGCCACTCTACAAACGGGTCTACATCCTTCTCCTCGATCAACACGGGATGGAAACTCACCTTGTCCTTCAGCACCAGCTAGAATAGTTCTCCTCTGGTCAGTTCCTCTAGGATAACCAGCTTGCCCTGCTGCTTGAAGTGCAGGCCTGCTTCCAGCCTTATCCGTAGCTGTTCAGCATGGAGTTAGGATACTCGTTCAGTGCTCTTCATAACAGCGATCAACTCGCCCACCTCCTTCTCGCTTTCAAGCAGGACTAGTGCTCGCTGCATGAACTTGTAGTAAGCGCGGCGGGAACAGAGCAGGTCGAACTCCTTTTCGAAGGCTTAGATGTCAGCCAGTCCCTCATGACAGACGAACTTTTCCCTGCGGAACCACTTTTCATTCTGCATCTTCCTGAACAGATCATGCAGGTAGTCCTGACTGCCCTCCGAGTTCATGATGATCTCCTTGACCCTCCTCTTGTGGTAGAGGAAGTTGAGGTCGAGGCGGTTGGGCCTCTGCCAGAGCACAGGCTCGTGCCTTTGCAGTTCAGGGCTGGTTGGCAGTCCGTGCAGGACACTTTCTGAGTTAGCTGCTTTGGCTTTGTGCGGCAGGATGAAGAACAGCTTTTCGAACTGCTTGAAGTGGGCAGCAGTGCTGAAGAGGCGGTCCAGCACCTCGTCGTAGTTGAGGAGAAGGGTGATGCGGAAGTAGCTCAGGAAGAAGGGCAGACTGTCCTGGACAGCTGACAGCTCCACCAGCCAGTCCAGGACCGACTTGCTTTTCAGCCCCTTGAACTCTGCAGCAGTGAGAGTGTCCTTTGTAGAGCTGAGGAAGGTAAGTTTTTTGAGCAGGAAAGCTGACCGCACCACGTACTTGAGGTTGTCCATCTTGGGCTCGGCCTTGAGCCCATTCAAGGCGTTGTCATGGGCTGTCTTGCTGATCATGTCCACGATGTCCACCGTGCTGACGATCCCTCGCCGCGGACATTCCTCCAGGTAGTACTTGGCCTCCTTCTTCAGCCGCTTGTAAGAAGGCACGAGCAGCAGGAACTTCTCGACTGCGAACACGTTGAGGTCCGAGTTCTTCCAAGCCAGGATGTGGAACTCCTCGGGAGGCACGCCCAGCTTCACTGCCACGTCCTCAATCTCGTACATGGGGAAGGTCTTTTCTTCGATAAAGCGGTTGACCTTCTCCTTCAGCTCGACCCTGGTCAGCTCGACCAGCTTGAACACTGCTGCTCCTGCCTGACCAGCCCTGCCAAACACCACAATGATGTCAGTGTGGCAAGAGAAGGCTGTCATCAGCTAGTCCTCTCGCTAGGTGGTGAGTGGCACCACGTCAAGCAGCACCATGCTGAGCGACTTGTCAAAGTGGTAGAGTTCGAGTCGGTCGGCCATGTGGTGGATGAAGTACTCGTCGTTGAGCAGGTAGCAGCGCTTTATGCTGTAGCTGTCCTGCACCTTGCTGTACTTCAGCTCGAAGTTGTTCATCACCTTCATTGTGTCTCCTTTCTTTTCAAGCAGCATCATTGACTCTTGGCATTCCACCACGATCGTCTGCTGCAGCAGGTACACCGAGCGCAGGTTCAGCTTCACTGAGAGGTCGAGTTTGAGCTCTTCAAGGTGCTAGTCGACCAGACCAGCAAGGGTCAGTCGGTTGCCTGTCAAGGTCACGAAGGTGGGCTGCTGGCTTTTCTCTACCAGTCTGATTCCGTCCAGAGTCTGCTTGTACCTGATGCGAAGGGTGGTGTCGAGACGTCCCTCCCTGATGGCCAGCTTGTACAGGTTCTGAGCAGTGCTGCAGTAGAACTCATTGCTCTTGAAGAACTGCACCATCAGGCTCGAGTTTGCCGCCTGACTACACAGATGCTCCAGCCCCTACTCTCCCCACCACAGTACCTCCAGCCCCGACTAGCCAACTCCCACCAAGTACTCGAGCACCTGGCTCTGCTAGTAGAAGGCCACGAATCTAACTGTCTCTTTGAATTCGAAGCGGCACATGGGTTTGGGCAAGGTCGAGCCCAGCAGCACTGCGGTCTAGAAGGCCCAGCCTTGTCTGTCCAGAATGAACAGCAGGTTGTGGTGGTGTACGCGGACGTAGGGAGGAGGGGAGGCTGGCTGGGTGATGAAGAAGGAGGCGAGGTGGGTGGCGAGAGTGGGGTGCAGATCAGGGGTGAGGGTGAGCTACCTGTGTTCTCTGCAGCTTTCATACTTAAGAGTCTTCATCTGCATGAATTTACTATTGCCAAACTGGTCAAGCCAGTCCAGCAATAAGGAGAGGACCATTACACCATTATGCTTTCTGATAGATTAATGATCATCCGGAAAGGCGCTGGTCACAACCCTTTATCTTCCACCCGTTGTCTTCTGCCACCTTGCAGATGCACGGCCAGCAGTCCCTCTCCAAGCCCTACAGGTACTGCACGCACAGCAGGTCGGCCACCTGATCCTTGCCGTGTTTCTTGGCAGCTTCATCACATTTGTTGTAGGCCTTCTGGATGTCAGAGTCACACTTGGTGAGGATGGACTGGGTGCACTAAGAGAAAGCCATTCCTAGGAGCACGGCCAGTACGATGAACCAGACTCTCATGTATCTAATTATGGATTAATCAGATCTGCCCATAGCTTTGGAGCAGTTCATTCACCTGGATGCTGGCTGCCTCGTTCGCCACCACCTTCTTCCGCAGCTCTGCCTTCACTGTCTCCAGGGCTGTCCTTTGCTCGGTCAGTAGCAGCCTAGCCTACCCTGTCTCACACTCCACAAACACTCCACAGCCCACCAGCACCCCCAGCTTCCCTCCCGGCTTCCCCTTCATCAGCACCTGAGCCCCCAAGTCCACCTCCACTGAGGCAGGAAGGCCAAGTCTGCAGATCTCGAGGGTGGCTCGGATGTCCTCGAGTCTGTGCTCGACTCTGGCTAGTTGCTGGAGGAAGGCCTATTGATCCTACTGGAGCTGGTGGGTGAGAGGGTGCATGATTTATTGATAAGTCATTCGAGGCTGGCAGCCAGTGCCTGGACGACTTCCTCTTCGATGCTGGCTGCCAGTTCTGCCTTCCCAGGCAGGTCCTGAGCCCATTCCGCTTCAGACTCCTCCTTGTTGAAATAGCTGAAATCCATTATAAAACAATCAGAGATGGGGCAAGGTGAGAGCACGCTGTGAAGTCAAGAAGATCTGGCTCTTTATTTCCCTCTCGCTTTCCCTCAGGCTGCATACCTAGTTGTTCAAGCGCTTGTTGTCCTCCACCAGCTTGGCCACCCGCTGCTTTAGCTCGGTTGCAGATTGGCTCTGGGTTCTTCTGTTGAGGAAGGGGCTTTCTTGGTGTCCGAACTTGACCTTGGACTTCTCGATGAAGTGGAGCAGGTCCTTCACACTGTTGCGGAACTGGAGAGTATGCAGCTATTCAGCCTCACGCTTGATGCGGTAGCGACGTGCCTAGAGGGACTAGTGGACCCGAGGAAGGACGCGTGAAGCCCGTGTCTTAAACTTCTTGAGGTAGATTTCCTGTGCCAGCTGGAGAGATTCGCTCTTGGATACGTAGTCCAGCTTCAGCTTGGCTGCAGGCATAATACTAATTGATTTGAATGCTCGACAAGAAGTAGCTCACTGAGGACGAACTCAGGAAGCGCAAGGACTTCTAGGCGCATCTCGAGCGCCAGGAGCAGCTGCGCAGACAGACCCGGGATAGGCGAGTTGAGCAGGAGACCAATAAGAGGTAGACTGAGGACATGCTGGTCATCTATGCCAGCTTCAAGGCTGCAACTGACTCCATCGTCTCGCAACTCAAGAGCGACTCGGTCGACTTCAAGGCCCTGCTGCTACAGCTGCAGGAGCTAAAGGACTACTTTGCCTCAGTACTGTACGTGCTGACAGGGTACGACAAGCAGCATTACAAGGACATGCTGGACCGCATCGAGTCGCACATCTATGAAGTCAGGCGGATAAAGGAGCCTAGAGCCAAGTTCACCTTCACCATGAGGAACCAAGACTTCAGCATCAAGGGAGGCACGGCTGCAAGGGTGGAAGCTAAGGTGGTCAAGGAGCAGCTGGACCTGCACATCTGCCGGGGGATAAAGTCGCTTCGAAATCAGGACATCGTGGTGGGAAGAGGTGAGCTGCTGGAAGCCTACCAGATCCAGGACTGCTAGGATTGCTCGATCCGTCTGTAGGGACACATGCATGCCCTCCATATCAAGAGACTAAAGAACTGCAGGGTTGTCAGTGGCCCTTCTAAGTCAGCGGTGCATGTCGACTCTTGTGAAGGGTGTCAGCTCACTCTGATTGCCCATCAAGCCAGGATCCACCACTGCAAGCATGTCCAGTTCAGTCTCTTTGTTGCGAGCAAGGCCATTATCGAGGGTAGTGTGGGACTGCAGTTCCGAGAGTTGAAAGAGCCATAGAGACTGTATGCAGGGGCTGACAGTGACTGGAAGGAGAGTGGGCTGGAGGATCGGCTGAACCAGTGGCGAGAGGTGCAGGATTTCAACTGGCTCAAGGAGTAGCAGAGTCCTAACTTTTAGCTGCTTGACGATTGACCTTATTAATTAACTAATGGTCTCCAGATCAGAGCTTCAGAATTCTGCACGTGATCGCAGCTCCTTGAGCGATTCCAGACCCTTTTCCTTGTGCAGCCGAATCCTCTCGTCGTAGGCTTATCGCTCCCTTTTCATAGCCTCCTATTCTGCTTTCAGAGCAGCCAGTAGTTCCGCCCTTCTGCGCTCCTTCTCACGGATCTGTTCAAGTAGGTCAATCTGCTCCTTCTTCAACAGCCTGTCTCGATCCTTCCTCTTGGTCTCTTCCTCAAGCTCTTGATCGACAATTCGCTGGTCCACGATCGACCGGTCCTGAACCTTGACTTCTCCGTCTTTCCTCTTCTGTGCCAGGTTGTCGAAGACCTTGGCTTAGCGACTGGCATAGACCTCACGCAGCAATTTGATGCGGGCCTACTGCTGCTTGCGCCATTCCTCCTCCTTCTTGGCCTACTGCCGAGCCCTCTCCTCGGCGATCAGTCGGTCCAGCTCCTTCTCGTACTTGCCAAGTTCGTTGGTCCGGACTTTGAAGTTGAGCAGGAACTTCTTGTTCTCCTCCTTCTGCTGCTCCTTCATGAGTCGCTCCATCTCTTGAAGCTCCTTTTCTTTGGCCACGATGCGGTCGATCATTTCCTTGTCAGCTGCTCGTTCAGCCGCTGCAACCTGCATCTTCTCAAGGCGCTGGGCCTCGTTGGTCTTGGCGATCTGCTCGACCATGATTTTGTTCTGGTCAGCCTTGATGTTCTTGAGCATTTCAGCGTTCTCCTTCTCCTTCTGCCACTGCTCACGTAGCATCTGTCTTTCCCGCTAGTGCTTGTCCTTCTCCACTTGGTGCTTCTTGTCCTTCAGCTACATCTGCACAGCCAGGACAGCGTTCCTTTCGTGCTCCTTCTCACGTGCACGTTCAAGTGCCAGCTTCTCTTCCTGCACCTTCTTGCGAATGTCCCGCCTGTCCATCTCTGCGTAGAGCATGTTCTCTTCATACTCGGCGACCATCCCTTCCTGCTTCTCCATCACCTGGATGTTCCTCTCCAGCCCAGTCTTCAACTCCATCAGTTCTGCATCCACCTTCCGCAGTTCGTCTGCATTGGCTTCAAATTGCTTCTCTCGCATCGTCTCCACAAAGACATTCTTGCTGGCCTGCCTCTCCTGTTTCAGCGTGGCCACACGTTGAGCCATCTTCGAACGCACCTTTTCGGGGGGTTTCCTCCAAGTCAACGATCTGTTGCTTGCACCATTCGTCCTCCTGCTGGAGGAGAGCAGCCAGACGGACCCTGCGCTGCTGCAGCTGCGAACGTGCCTGAGTGCGCAGGTGCTGGAGCAGGGCCTTCTGCTGCTTGTGCTGGAGAATGGTAGTACCCTTATTCTCCCAGCGCGCAAACTCCTTCTCATGGAACTCTGAGCGGAGTTTGCCATTGAGGTTGTTGAGTCGCTCCTCGTTGGCCCTGCGCTGGTAGATAGCGCGCTCACTGCTGTGGATGACTCCCGACTTCATCAGTTATATTTTTTGATACATGCAGGAGGAAAGCGAAGAGATGCAAGGCCAGCCCAAGCACATGAGCAGTCCCAGGTTGCGCTTCACGGTCAGAGATGTGTTCAAGTTTGTGCCTCACAAGGTCAGCACTGACAAGGAGACTCTCTACGCAGAAGGCCTTCACCTCAAAAGTGCCATCCTTACCAGAACACGTCAACTACTTCTCCACTGAAAACACCAAGCTCAAGACCCGCTTGGCCATCCTGGAGAGAGAGAACTCTCAGCTGTCGAAGGGGAGGAGGCTGTAGAACTCGGGGAATGTGCACTCCTCCCTGAAGATGATGCTGATCCGACTGCGCTAAGACCTGGAGCACTCTCGCAAGGAGAGTGCCTAGCTAAGGCGCAACCTCAAGCAGGCGCAGAACCTCTAGCTGCAGATGGAGAACGAGGAGCTGATGAGCGAGGTGACCAGACTGCGCAAGATGCTGGATGAAAAGGAGGTGGCTGAAACTACTCTGCAGGGCTTCAAGAAGAAGGTGGAGAGCAACGAGCAGCGGATCAGGGAGTACAGAGAAGTCTCTTACAAGCTGGACAAGGAGAACCAGAGTCTCCTGCAGAAGATGAAGAAGGTGCAGATGGAGAACAAGGAAATTCGGGAGCGGTACATGGCAGGATAGATCCGCCTGGCTGATGAAAACACCAAGCTCAAGCGCAAGATCAAGCTGAAGGAGGCCACCATCACGGAGCAGGAAAAGCAGCTGGTCTAGCTTCGCAGGCAGCTAGGCAAGGCGCAGGAGGAGATCCAGTCCTCCAAGAAGAGCAGAGGGTTTCCTTCCAGGATGGTGAAGGACCGGGATAAGGAAATCGAGCTGCTGAAGACCGAGTTGGAGAGGGTCAAGACTCAAGAAAGGATGCACAAGATGAACAAGGAGAACCCCTTCGCCCCCAGCAGCCAGCCTTTCCACACTGTCCAGGACTACGAGCTGGATTATCGGCCGATGAGCAGGTAACCTATGGACAACGACTAGTACCCAGAAGAGTTCGAGAACGAGGAACAGCCACAATCCCAGCACAAGATCGAATCATAGCCTGCTCAGTCTGTCGAACCCCCTGAGAACGAGGAGAAGCAGCCTGCTAAGAAGTAGAGGCCCAAGAAGAAGCGCAAGAGGAGCAAGGAAGAGAAGACCAGCCACTTGCGAGGTCTGAAGTAGCTGGCTGAATTCGAGGCCTATCGAATGCGAGCGCATCGGTACAACACTGATGAACTGCTGAAGGTGCTGGGGGAGAACGAGATCGGCTAGATTTCGATCGGCTAGCTGTTCAAGATGTTCGAGGCTGAGCCTTTCTTCATCAACTCGGAGGAAGAGATCTAGCTGCTGCTCAAGCACTTCTTTGAGAGCAGAGAGCTGGAGGCGGACATGGCCATCTCCTACACCCAGTTTTAAGTCAAGTTCAAGGAACTCTTCCCGAACTTCGACCTGTTCACTGAAGAGGAGGAGGAGGCCATGCTCTAGTCCATTGGAGCCAAGATCCAGGCCAGTGAGGAGGAACTGCGCTCACAAATTCACAAGGTGGAGGATATGAACGGCATGGTCGCACGTAGCCCTCTGCGCTAGATCCTCAAAACAAGCGGGCTGGAGTAAAGCGAGGTGGAGCTGATCCTGACGATAATCTCTGGCAGTTCGCTAGGCCTGCACGCGTTCTGCAGCTAGTAGATCTTCAGACAGTTCTGTGATGAGCCTGAATAGAAATGATCAGTCTGTTCATAAATTCAATAGCGCTTCTTCAGCTCGATTTAGCCCACCGGGGTTGGGGTTGGGGTTGGGGTTGGGGTTGGGGTTGGGGTTGGGGTTGGGGTTGGGGTTGGGGTTGGGGTTGGGGTTGGG
>NW_028292315.1:0-1000 GCF_963383615.2 Lipophrys pholis
CCCAACCCCAACCCCAACCCCAACCCCAACCCCAACCCCAACCCCAACCCCAACCCCAACCCAACCCCAACCCCAACCCCAACCCCAACCCCAACCCCAACCCCAACCCCAACCCCAACCCCAACCCCAACCCCAACCCCAACCCCAACCCCAACCCCAACCCCAACCCCAACCCCAACCCCAACCCCAACCCCAACCCCTGATTCTATATTATTATTATTATAATTAATATATTCAAAATAATGAATAATAAGTGTTATTATGAATTTAATATAATTAATATATTCCATATAATATAATGAATAATCACTTTTTATTCCATGATATCTCATTATAAATTTGTCCTAAGGAATAATTCAATTTATTTATAAAGAGTATCAATATTATCTTCCTAATAATCCTAACTCTAAAAACTAAGCCATTGTAAAACTAATAAAAATAAATTCTTAGAATGATTAATACTTTTATTTTGTGAGAATAACTGTTTAAAACATTATTGTACTATATCATCTATTGATTAACTTTGGAATCCTATTGATGATATTATATACTTAATTTATTATTATTGCTATTTTAATTGTTAAAACATTGTTAGAGCTGTACCTTTACCAGCATTACTATTTACAAAGATTAAAATTTCCTTTATTAAGGTTTTATAAATTTTATAATTTATAATTAACTTATGATACATGAAAAAAGAAATTAAGGATGGATAATAATAATTTATTATTAGATTTAATTTATTATATAAATCAAATTTGATATATCAATAAATTAATATATTACTATTATATATAACTAATAAATAATAATAATAATATAATAATATAGATAATATCATAAATATTTTGTCATCTAAATTTCTTACTTTGATATAATCTACTTATAAGGATAAGTTTGATTGTTATGATTAATATAATTGTAAATTTATATCCATAATGTGTTAATTTCATTGAATTTCTTCAATTACAATATAAACTATGCTTGTATATCATATGGT